>NW_015150942.1:493770-503742 GCF_000732505.1 Cyprinodon variegatus | reverse complement strand
TACAAATTGCACATTCATGTAAACTTGTTCAATGCCGGTTGAGTTTTTGAATAATGACCCATCAGGATTTTTAAAGGCAGATGTCTTGACGCAGCAGTTTGCAGGACACTTAAGTGAGTAAAACTAAGTTGAAAAAAGTTTATAATAGCACAACTGCAGATTTAAAGTGAATGAGTATACAATTTCTTTAACATAGGGATCTCAGATCTGATGTAAGGTATAAGCTCTAGGCCCCAGTCTAGATATTTTTTAAATAAGTTGTGTCAGAATCAAACTATGTGATTCTACATTGGCTGTGTTAGGCAACAAATCATGGAGCTGCATTTTGCAAGAGCATTATTTGTATATATATTAGGAGATATATATATATACAGTATATATATATATATATATATATACAGTATATATATATATATATATATATATATATATATATATATATATATATATATATCTCCTGTCTCTCTAACAGGGTATATATACTATATGACGTTTCCATTGTTTTGCTCACCCGAAAAATCAGAGGATTTTCTAATGTTTATAAAAATCATAGCGAAAAGGAGATTTAAAGGATTGAGTTGTAATAAAATAGAGGGAAAACACGCTGATCAGCAGAAATTAGATGCAAGTTTAATAAGAAAAATATTTACGTCCCCCTTTATGAAAAGATATAACCATTTTGTCTAACATAAATTTCAGACTATACCTTTCCTGTTTCAGGTCAGTTAGAATTGCCAAATGATTTCAATTTTCCAGAGTGACAGATTAAGGCTTATAGACTACACGACTTGGAACAGGAACTCTGTAGTTTCTAACAATTGTTTTTGGATTTTTTCCTGACACATCTGGTGTCACTCAAGTTTTGGGTCACTTTACCTGCTCATAGTTCCCACTAAAATCAGGGATTTTTAAAGACATTCACTTTGTTCGTTCACTTTGTAACCAATATGGGGTCATGCTTTTTGTCAGTGATCATTTTTAGGAACCAATTGTGCCAAAGCTTTAAAGTTTATATCTCCCACAAGGGTGTCTTGAATTTGATGTTTTACTTTTTAGGGCGTTATAGTTTCTCTGAGTGTCGATTAACGATTCCTTTTTTCTATAAGTGTTTTGAATTTCTGTCTGCTTATTGTGTGCACTTTCTAAGCCAGGAGTCTCCACAAATTTTCATTTTGGTTTTTTATATATACAGTAAAGACTCTTTATTATTCTTGGCAAATGCCTTGAAATATGACATCAATACTCACTTATGATGTCAACTGTCATTTGAAGAGGACCTGCTTGCAGGAAGGTCTTCATAGTTGTGATGTGTTATTAGGCTTCCCCTTTATTCTCTAACTGTAATGTGGGCTTACAGTCTAATAATGCATTCTGAATATTTATTCAGCCTTTAGAATAATTGTCTTCTTCTCTCCGAGTGGCCATTCAGGGCATGTTTATAGAGGAATCTCTTCTCTGTGGATATGTAACTAATAAAGAGTCCACCTTCAGGCATTTTAAGGCATCTGGAAACTGTAGCCAAGGATGAACCTGACTTAAGGAGGTCCTTGATTGTTTTACAGACATCGTCTGGATTATTTTGTTTTTTTCCACAAAAGAGTGTGTCCCTCTGTTTCATATAAATGTGAATTAAACTTTCAGAGGCCTTCAAAAGCCACGTCATCATAAATTGACATCATCTTCATCATCTGGGCTTTTTAAAAGTATTGAAAGACTTGCTGATCTAAAGGGCTGGTTATACTCCCCCAGCAGTGTCACAGTGAACATGTCACAGCTATGACGCAGATATTTTTGACTTATACTTATATTTATTGAAGCGTAGTCTGCGCTATGTTTATTCCACTCCACAATGTATGAGGGACAATCATGAATTAGCTGTGGGTCTAGATACGGCCGAGGCGGTGCGAAGTTTGTGCAGCAACGGAGGGACATGAGGGCGAAAAATAGCGGGGATCCAGGTGGAAAAAGGGTCCCAGTGTTCTTGCGCACCTTGCTCTTCTTGCTGGTTCAACTTCACAAGTCGTTTTCCACAATTGCAGTCATACAAACAAAACAAGTCGTTAAAGTACTAAACAGAAGATACGCATGAGTAGAGCGGATGTAGATTTGACCAGTCAGAGGCCTCCTGTCTGTGATTACCTACAATTTGCTAGAGGAGCAGCAGAGTGTCTGCAGAGGGGGCGGGGACGTCTCTGTGTTCACCGCAGACGACCTGGTTTCGAAGTATAAATCAGCCTTTAGTGTATGTATGTGAATATTTTTAGGCGAAATCCTAACTTTACTAAAGAAACGGTAAATCATTTCTCTTTAAATGTCAGTGAGGGAAAACATGTTTTATGTTCTTTATTTACTGTCTGATAATATCTTTTTACCTCCGTTTAGAAACTATACCCATTTCAGGTGATGAGTTACCAAATCAGTTCAGTTTCTTCACACCGATGTGGCATATTAAGCCTGTCCTGCAAAATGGACATTACAGCAGACAAATTATTTTTATTTTGGATTGGGACTGTTTGTTAGCAAATTAATTTTCTCACCTCTGATTAATATCAGGGGGAAAAAACCTTGATTGGTGCTGCCGTAGGTAATTACATCTTAGCCCCTAGACTCAACAATAAGCGGAACTAGACTTAGCATAAAGCTAACTGATACTTCTAGCCTTACAGTTGATAAAAACAGACAAATGCATAAAGTCCTGGTTTTTTAGCTTGATACAGAGATCTAAACCAGAATAGATTCACAGTTGAAGTTTTCCACGGCGTCTTCAGAGTGCTTCACATGTTGGCTACACCTCTGAACCAAACAGACAATATACACCCACTGATAAAGGAGCTCATTCTTTATTATACACTGAATAAAATGAACACTGATTACTATGGCAGCCACTTCTTCCCATGAATATTCTGCCATTTAAAAGCACCTAAAATAAGCATAAGCAATCTCAATCGAATGGAAAATATATTCTGTAATCGGTTGTATTTTGCAGCTTCCTTGAAAACATAAATGCAGGTAATGAATTAGACAGAGATGCCATAAGGTCATTGCTCTTGTGGTTAGTCTGTGGTCCAAAGTCAAATGTCTACTGTCTATTTATATCTAGTTATGGACTCAATTTGGATTTCTTACAGTAACATTTGAAACTCTTAAAATCTCTATTGTTTATTTTTTTGCATAAATGGAACTTTAAAAAAGTCTTTAAGGCAGCAGTAAAACTATAGTAAGAGTTTTTAGATCAAGAAAACAGGCTAAAGGGGAAGGATGTTTGCAATTTTTTTTTTTTATCCGTTTGTAAGTTACCTTCATTAAATAAAAAATAACAGTTTGAGAAATGTATTAGGATACAACTCTAAAAGATGATTCCAGAAAAGAGTTTATTATAGTTTATTGGTTTAAACAAACAATATAGCATATTTCTCTAGTTTCTTTTTTTTTTTTTTTCTAGATTTAGTCAAAAAACATGTTTTTAAGGATTTTGTTTTATAAGTTACCATGCAGGGTCTTTTTTATACTTAAACAATTTCAGAATTAGAAAACCAAAAACAAAACAAAACTTTTCTTTGAAAATTGTCTAGCAATGGACTGAACAGGCAAAGGCCACAGAAAACCTTTGAAAAACCTGCAGAAGTCAAGACCACTTAAAAATTACAAAAAACCACGTGGCTGATTAAAAGCAAGAGTGTCTTTTAGGAAAGTACTGTATGTAAATTACAGTACAGTTAAAAATGGATTGTAGATTCCAATGGTTTTGGTGGTTTAATTAATTTATGGACAAATTTTAAATATTCCAAAGAAACTATAAAAATTGAAACCCAGAAACATACAGAGCTGTGAAAAAAGCTACTTGCATCCTAACAGATTTTGTTTCAGTTTTTTTGTCAGGCTTCTATTTAATTTAATTCAAATCAATTGAAAAATACTTGATTGATCCCAAAGGGAAATAAAATATGTCAAAGATTAAAAGCTAATATATTTAATATATTTCAAAATGTAATCTCCCATGATGCAAAAGGGAAATAAGGATTTCAGTTATTTAGGGGAAAAAAACAGCTCAAACCAACCTGACCTGATGTGAAAAAATAGCTGTGCAGTCAGCCTGATTTTCTTTGNTAACACAACTATGGGTCTTTCGCACGTGACGTCACGCCCTGTGCATTATGGGTAATTAGCGCCATGTTGGGGGGTTACCGTGCGAGAAATTAGAGCTGCTATTCAAGCGTCCCGAGGAGATTTACCTTTTCTTTTGTAAATTAAAATGGCTCGTTCTTCTTGTGTTTTTTACAAACTTTGTCCCAGTTGTCCCCATTTTTTTTTTACCAAAACCAACAAAAAAACCCACCTATATATTTGCTATGAACCTTAATATTCCAGGGGTCACGCGATTACATTTATTTACCATGTAAAAGAGCTTTATGTACTTTGAGTTTAATAATTTTGGAACCTTTTTGCCACTTGATAAGTTCGGATGCACCATAATTTACACTTACCGTAGATAAAGCTGTGAAGTGAAGACTTGTACAAGTTTGACTAACATCTTACCTTTGTGGTGACCACAGTGTTAGTGCATCCTTGTGGTTGAAATGAGTATAAATCTTGCACCCAACCATTAGTAAACAGTCCATGAGTGTCCAGAGATTTGTAGTTTCGGAATTCTTCAAGTGTATATGCACTAACACCATTAACAAGATAACAAATTATGCCCATATTTGTAGTTGGTGGAAATAGCGAGGAGTCGGCTGTCCATGCTTTAGCTGCTAGCTCCTACGGATCTATATTGCTAATTGAGGTTAGCTTAGCTAAATACCGGTCTCTGGCGTCCTTATTGAGTTTATCTCTGTAAGGCTTCGTCTCGTTTTTATTGTGGATGTCCATGTTGCTGAACTTATCGCACTGTCATCGCGGCTTTACTGTCTGAACTCAAATTAACTTCATTTAGGCAGCGATTAGGCAGGTTACCCCCCAACATGGCGCCTCCTTGTGTCGAGGTCACATGACTGCAAAAGACCCACAGAGGAATTTTCTACAACTTTTAAAAGCTGTTTTTTTTTTGTTTTATGTTTTTTCATTTGCATGAATACAGTTTAGTGATAGTCCCATAATAAGATTGAGATTTTTCATTTAGACTTCGACTTCAGGATTCTTTCATAACACCTATATAAAGACTCACACTGGTGCGAGCCAACAGAATTGGCAAAGACCCCTGGGATAGATGTCGAAACATCTTATAAAATAAACTAACCCAAAACCGATTCCCGTCCAATTTAAGCCATTTTTGTCAGTTTGGGATAAGTTTTTTCAACTTAATCCACATAATCTAAGTGCTCTTGAACACAATATCTGCTCCAGATGGTCACATATTCTGTGTTTTCTGATCATTTCTTTCTTTGAAAGCGAAACCTTCATGATTTCATGAATTACAGCAAGTCTCTGAAGTCCAGAAGCAGCCCAAGAGCATCAATGTAAATTAATGATTTTTGCCTTTTAGACAATTTTTGCTTTCTTGTGGTTTTAACCAACAAAAGCCCTTTAAATGTTTGAAACCTGAACTCTGGCCCTAACAGAGATAAGGTATGTCTGTGGTTCCCTAGATGCCTGTTCTGTGTTCTTTTGTGAACTCCTGGATTATTCTTTGATGCACTCTCAGAGTAACTGTTGAATGCTGGTTGTTTTTAAATGACGCATTGATTCTACTGTACATATCTGACAGTAATCAGACTGCAGCTACTGATATTGAATTGAACAAATATCATGATTATACATGATCTTATATTCCACATCTGGTCTGTTTGGTTTGGATAGCCTTGTTCCCTTATTTGGTAAAATCATTGAATATTTATATTACTCAGGTCATCTTTAAAATAAACAGAAAGATGCTAGATCTGTAATGTGACAAATAAACCATGTCACTCTGTGTCACACTGAAAGCCGAGTAACCTACGATGATTGATTTAATGCCCTAGATCTTAAACTGACTGATGCTCCAGGTTAAATTGCTAGTTTTAGTTCCCCTGGTTTTAGTTCCACACTGGGTGAAAAGAAGCCAGCAAGTGTTGCTTATCCCCTTTAGCTTTAACCTTTCGTATTTAGAGGAACCCATTAGAAATACTGCACAATGTGTGTAAGATTCAGCAGTGATCAATCAGAGAATCCAGCTCTTGGCCTTTGAAGATTGTTCCTGAAAAGTTTTGCTCTTGTGAGCTTTTTTTTTGTGTGTGTGAACTAAGCAAAAAAAAGTCTTTGATTCTGCTTTCTAATCTGAAAACTGGGCTTCACCTCCGACTTCAGCGCTGCTGGGAGTCCAGGTGTTTGAGGGGCCTCCGGCTGAGCAGTGGGCCTGACCAGACGCCACCTCTGACTGATCCGTGGACTCCTGCTGAGTAGGCCGGCGAGTGAGACGTGAGCTGTGCATGATGTGAGCATCCAGCATCTCCAGAAGCAGGTCATACAAAGGCACCATGTTTTTCATCTTCATGCAGTGCAGGTGGTCCATGCCTTTGTTGCTACACATTGAAAAGAGAGGTGTAAACATGTAGAGTTAATAACATATGAAACTACAGATAATCAATATTATCTATAGGCTTAAAGATATAGAGGAGGATTTTAACAAATTTTTAAAAAGACCCACCCTCTCCTCTCCCACTTAAAAAAAAAAAAAATGCACATGCACAACCCTGTACCCACTCCTGAGAGGGAACTAGGGGTGTAAATCACACCCATCATGGTGATTCGATTCAGTATCGATTTCCTGACCCAACGATTCAATTATTTTCGATACTCAAGAATACTCCACGATTCGATTCGATTAATTGGTTCATTTTTTTTTTTTTACACCTTACAGGCTAGACAATGTTTCAAATTTGAAATAAATCAATGAAAGCTGTAATATCGTTATGCTAAACTACAGAAAATAACAGAAGTAGAAAAGTTGCACTCCATCTATTCCTATGAAAAACCTAATTCACTGAAAAATAATAATGCCCCTGCGTTATAGATTCTGCAAGGCTTTGCATCAGAAAATACTGCACAAAATCAGTGCAATGAGTGCAATGCAATACCTCGGCTCCAGACGTCCCCGCCCCCTCCCACAGACGCTCCGCTGCACCTCTCCCAAATTGTAGCTGACGGCAGACAGTACAGCAGACAGGAGGCCGGCCTCTTTTGTTTTCATGACCAAATTTGCGGAAAACAACTCGTGAAGTTTGACCCGCTATAAGAGCGACCCTTTTTCCACCTGGATCTCCGCTCTTTTTGGCCCTCATGTCGATCCGTCGTCGGACTAAACTCACCCCCACTTCCTCACCGCCTCGGCCGTATCTAGACCCACAGCGTGTAGCACAGACCACGCTTAAATACTGAGCATAAATAAAAAATGTCTGCGTCAAGCTCACTGCAACACACTGCTGTAAGAGTATAACCAGGAAGCGAGGTAGGAGGGCAAAATAGGTTTAGCGGCACCGCAGCACGGGAGGGAGAATTACACCCAGGAGCAAATGGATAAAAATAGACCAGACGAAAAAAAAAATAAAAATAATCAATACTCTTGCGGACGTGTCGATGCATCGGACCGTCGGCTGTTGGATCGATGCATCGATACAAAACGATTATTATTTACACCCCTAGAGGGAACGCCTATTAAACACGTGCGAGGCCCCATTTCTCCTAATGCACGCTCTGTTTAAAAGGTGCTGTTTGCATCGCTCATACAAGCTTACTTTCCAAAAGAAGATTTGACATTTTTCCATTAAGTCAGACTCACCACCGCTAAGTGAAAATGGAGACGAGCGCATAGGACGGCCAAACTTATCACCAGAATGATTGACAATTAGAAAGACCACTTATTTTGATGACCCACCCAGAAAAAGATCCTCCACTAGACCTTTAAGAATCACTTGGTTTAATTTCATAACAAGTCTTCTTTAAAGAATTTTTGGCTACCTAATTATTAATCGATTAATTGAAAAGATGATCAACAGATTAATCCATTTACATAACAATCATTGGTTGTAGACCTAGAAATGATACAAATAAAAAGCCTAAGCAGTTAGTTTATAGAAATAATAAATTTAATGCACTTAGAGCAGAAAGTTAAACCAGATTTGGATTTCTTGTCTCTGAAATGTTTTCAAGGAGCAATTTTAAAGTCTTACCCAAAGTTAACCCAAGTTATTTTTCCGACCTGGCTTAAAGTTTACTATACAATGATCTATTCATCTACATCTACATATCTATTAAGTTCCATCTTCTGATCAACTTTCCTGTCCCTGTGCTACAAAATCACCTACACAGCATGATGCCTGCCTCCAACATATTTTACTCAGTGCATTAATTTTAAAAGCATTTTTAACTATTTTTCATCTTAGCTCTAAAGGCTTTGGATTGTATTCAAGGTCATTAAACTGAATGGGGCTGAATTTAAAGCCATGCTTATCTGTAAAAGAATCTATACTTTTAACTTTACAATTTAGCATAAACTGAGCACTAAAGGCTGCAGTGTTACTCTCACTTTGGTCCAGTTTACCTGACATGTCGGATGTGTGAGAGCAGCATAAGAAGGTGGGCGAGGCGGGTGTACTGTTGGCGGAAGGTGAGGCCACTTTTAGCGATGGCCCACACCAGAGCATCGGTTACTGCATCCAGGAGACGCAGCAGCTTGGAGCGACTCTGCGGCTCCTCGCTGCCCTCAGATGAGCTCAGGCACATATCTGATGACACAAACAGCAACATATTAAAAAAAATGCAGAAGTTTGTCAGGAGCAGTTTGGGGCATTAATCAAGTTTGCTTCATTATAATGTAGTTGTGTGAAAACTAAAAATGCAGAGCAGTAGAGAAGGGAACCGACCCTCTTTGGGTGTGACAAGAGAGCAATCAAAAGAAGTAGTGAACAACAGAACCTGCGGTGTAAAAACCGTCACTTTAATAGGATTGTTGAGGAAACTGATCTATAGTCTTGTTTTTATATATATATATATATATATATATATATATATATATATATATATATATATAAATAAAAAGTGAAAGAATTAATTTAGAAAGAACTCATAAGTTCTGCTACACTACCTACAAATATCATGAATGTGTAACGCTGAGGAATGACGCAGAGCTCTTGTATACAAGCTTATTTTCAGAGACATAAAACAATCTTGTTAGAAATATAAAAAAGAAAACAAATCCCCCAAAGAATCTGATATACAGCTGATATTTAAAAAAAAATATGATTAAATCTCCCTAAAAGCATTGGAACAAATTTCCTCCTTCAGATTACACATTTCATTCCATCTTGTTTTACAAAGAAGCCACAGGACTAGTACAATAATTCAGGACTAGTTAGAGAATCCTAACAGTCTGTAATCATCTGCACCGGTTTCAATTCAATTCAGTTTATTTCTATGGCGCCAATTCACAACACATGTCATCTCAAGGCACTTTATAGTTCAGCAGATCATACAGTCAAATTGATTCAGGGTTTTATATCTAAGGAAAACCAGTTGATTGCATCGACTCATTGACTTGAAGGCAATCCCTTGCACTAAGCATGCTTGTAGTGACAGTGGAGAGGAAAAACTCTTTTAACAGGAAGAAACCTCCAGCAGAACCAGGCTCAGTGTGAGCGGCCATCTGCCGAGGCCCACTGGGGTTCAAGGAGACAGAAGCAGAGATACAAAAAGCAGCTGTAAAAGGCCCCGTCCAGAAAACACAAAATCAGGCAGATGAGCTCCGAGGAGGAAGAGAGCACAGTCACAGACAGAGAAACAGGACTACACTGATAAACAGGATGATCTCCAACATCTATAAAAAGGTGCTAATGGCAGCAGCTCAGACGATATTTCAAACAGGAACAAATGAGGCGAAGCTACAATGAGAAAAAGCAGAGAGAGCAGAACGTTAGAGATTTAACTAACAGATTCTGCAGAGTGGGAGATTAGAGATAGAATGAAGCAGAATGATGAAATAGGGGTCCCTATGTCCTCCAG
>NW_015150942.1:485591-493760 GCF_000732505.1 Cyprinodon variegatus | reverse complement strand
GATTTTAAATTATATTCTGGATTTAACAGGAAGCCAATGAAGAGAAGCCAGGATAGGAGAGATATGATCTCTTTTCCATTCTGATGGAGCAAGAACAGAAATGAAATGAGACTTTATTTCTCCCTGATGCTTTCTGCACATCATGCATAAAGACAAACATCCAAAGTGAACAGATCTACTGATCAGCCTGTGGAGTACTTGTATCTAACTCTGCACTCTCCTTCATTACTGTTAGCTACAAAATGCTAGATTTGCTTTTAAGGAAAGTCTTTTAATGCCGCTTCATTTAAGGTTATATGTAAGGATGAAACTATTAATTGGATTAATTGATTATTGAAATAATTGTTAACTATTTTAGTAGTTGATTAACGGTTAACTGGAGTATAGAGACCCTAAAACAATCCTTAAGCTGACAGAGCAACCCACTTAGAGCAGTAATTATACAGAGACAAAAAAAAAAAAAAAAAAAACTTTTAAACATTTTGCATTTAAAGTAAAAAAAAAAATGTCACTGCTCTATCCAGAATTACATAAGTTTTTGTCGCACCTGGTTTAATTTCGTAAAAAAATCTTAAAGGAATCTTGGAATCTTTGGCTGTCCGATTATTAATCAATTAATCGAAAAAAAAAAACTATCGGCAGATTAATCGATTTGCAAAATAATTGTTAGTGGCAACCCTAGTTAGAAGTAGCTTCACTAAAATAATTCAACCCAATCCAACCGTTAATTAGGTTCATTAGCAAAATATGCAACATACCAGTAATAATAACAGTAATAATAGTGTTATAGTTTTGGAGAAATTCAGGGTAGTTTCTGTTTTGTCTCGTTTTCCTAGTTTTTTTAATACCATTCTCCAAACTTAGGCAATTCTCCAAGAAATGTTAACTTACGAGTCTGCTCAAATCAAGGGAAAATGCAACTATTTCCATACAAACTGACTTCCTTATGTTGAAATGTTTGCGGTGTGGGAGGAGGCCCAGGGGACCGTCCAGGACAAACTGGAGGAACAATGTCTCTCAGGAGGCCCTGGAACATTTCCCCTCGAAGAGTTGGAGGACGTGCGGGGAGAGGGAAGTGTGGAAGTCTATGCTGAGACTGCTGCCTCCGCAACCTGGTCCCAGATAAACAGAATACGACGAGTACGAGGACTTATGTTGCTATTGGTCACTCAAAGCCACACTGGTCAATATTTTGTTCTTTTACGTCTTAGTTCAAAGACTTGAAACCTTGACTTATATCATTTATATCATCTATATTTACATCTGATTATTCTACCTATTGCTAATGTTACATCTTCCTTCACATTGTGTCTTGTAAAGCATTATGTTGTTAAGTAAAGCAATACTATAGCATAGAGCTGCCTCAGGATAATATACTTTTGACAAAAGCCACAATGTTTTTTTTTTTTTTTTTACTTCCACGTCATTCCATGTCGGGTCACCGATGAAACGCTCAGCTATGTTCTATCTAAGATCTTATCATGTGTGTTAGTTAGTCCGCCCACACAAACATGCTCACTCACTGGAGTTGAGGAGGATCATGGCCTTGAGACAGACGTATTCCTCCCTCGTCAGCTTGAGTTCTCTCACTCTGGACGTGGCAGCGATCAGCATGTCAAAGATCTCCATGAAGCCCTGGACACAGCTCCCCTCCTCCCTGTAACACACAAACTCTTATCAGCTCCGTCCAAATTCTGATATTTATGTGGAACAATCAGACCTTGAGGACAGTGATTCTTTCAGAAAGAGAGAAAAAGTAGCAAAAATCCAAAGAAAGAGTTAAAAGTCCTCTAGGAAAACCTGCAGAACTACTGATAGGTGCCACTTTAAAATTACTGACTAACCATAAGTTAAAACTATTCACACCTCTGTGAAATACAAGATGCTTCTTGCAGCCATCCATCAGTCCCTTACATCAGCTCTCAGATGTTTGAGGAGTTTTATTGGATGCAAAGCCTAATTCAACTCACTCAAAGCAACTAAATAATAATACGATCTGGGCCAAGGACTTTATATTTCCCTATTCACAGCCAGGTGTTGATGGGTTTACTTGTAGATTTTGGGTCTTTGTCATATTTCCAGGTCCAGTTGTCCTTCAGCAGAACTTACATCGACTCACAGTTTATAATTCTATGATAGGGAGCCGTCCAGTTTCCTTTGCATCGAAGTTCCCCTAAATCATGACACGTCTATCTGAATTCCATTTTATGTTTCATAAACAATATGCGGTATATTTCCTAGAATACTGTATTGGACTCATCTCTCAAAAAATTGTCCAACTACTAAATTTTAGGACTCATGTGTTTAATCACAAAAAATAAGAATAAAAAAAAACACAAGAAGAATTGGATTTTCTTTAACATTCTCTCTGCCAAATTAAAGTCTGGCCTCATTTATTAATTTTTTTTTTAAAGAGCAATTATTTATCTGGACGGCCATGAGAAATAACTTAGACTCTTTCTAAAAATCCAGTAATGTACTGCAGCAGAAACCTACTGCAAGACCCCGGTGTCACTTTGGGGTTTTTATTTAGGGCTGGGCAATATGGCTTAAAAATCTTTTCCTACCAAATCTGATTGATTTTTTTTTTGTTGCCTTTAATAAAAAAAGAAAAGAAAAAAAAGACGTATATTGCGTTAACCCTTTATAGGGCACTCAGTAAAAAGACTTTAAATGTCCAACTTTCAAGCAAAGAGCGAACTGCAAAAAACTGAAATCTAAGTACTTCATTTTTTCTTAAAATAAGTGCATTTTTTCTTGAATTGAGCAGGTAAGTGAGACACTTTGCAAATGGAATAAGAAAATTTCCATTTAAAATAAGGAAAAAAATGCAGTCTCCTATTTCAAGTGCATAATATTAAATAATCTGATTTTATGGATAAAAATGCTCCTTCCACTTTGAGATTTTCTTATTTACCTACTCAAATTAAGGATAAATACACTTAGTTTAAGACATTTTCACAAAATTTTAAATCATTACCTTATTACCTTTTTAAATTTCAAAATTTTGGTTTTTTTGTTGGCAAAATTGATTTTCATTTAATAACAAGAAACGCCAACTTGTCTGAATGTATTAAGAAAAATAAGAAAAGTGGGGGGCTCCATTTCTAAGGGGTATGCAAGTGATCAAAAAGGATAACTTGCCCTATAAAGGGTTAAAAAACTAGCTTTGATTTCAGTCCCTTCTTTGGAAAATGACCTTAATTTAAAGGGGCGACAAAATTCAAGATGTAAAACATGCTTGTAAAATAATACTGTTTTTCACAACTAAGAATGAAAAAACAGATCTATGTTTGCAGCCACTATATCACACAGTAAGCTAGTCTTTCAATAATAAGCATGTAAGAAAAAAAGTGATGAGCTTTGGAAGCCCAAGGACTGGATTGGTGGAAAAAAATAACATCAAAATTTCTAACAAATAGATGTTCATAAACAACTAAAAAAATAAATAAATTGTTTTCAGTCTTCTTTCAGCATCTTGGGGTCCATCTGACCCCAGGATTATTCGCCTCCATAAAATGATTTAGAGAATAAAGTTGACCAAGTCATTTATTTGTTTATTACATATACACCCCCGTGATGAGGAGACATTAACCTGTCGTCTAGTGCCACCATTAGGCCAGACTTTTCAATTAGAATTAGTTTGTATTAAAAATGTTTTTTCTTAATCATTTCAAATTTAAAGACAACATAAATTCTAACAGTAGTCGAACCCCATTGGTGATGCTATGACCTTTCATGCAGGGTCAACACCAGGTAAAAGTTGCATTTCAAGAGTTGAAAATCTTGTCCAATTTTGTCAAATTTAGGATGCGATTGAAAGTGGAGGAAAGATACCCCAATATTCACACACAGACACACATTCATGGCTGTGGTGTGCAAAGTTCTGATAAAAGTATTGGTTTTCCTCCTCCATGTCATGTATCAGCTCAAAAGTAGCAGTAACTCCACACCTGCAGATAATACGTAGTTTAAACAGTTTGGGGTCAAGCTGACCCCAGAGGAACCCAAATGCCTGCAATATGTGTTCAGCATAATTGATATAAAATCCTTTATAGTTTTATGCTTAATCATTTGTACCCATTAAAATAACAACTGTCATTAAATATGAAACATAGCCAACTTAAAATGTTTAAGACCACTATAGAGGATCCTTCCTGCCTACAGCCATCAACATCTACAGCAAAAACCCTTTGATATAAGTTACATCTAGCTTCCATATTTCTTATTAATATGTGCTTTAATTTTTCCCCAACTTTAAAGAACTTCTTTTTTCCCGTACGTAAAGTTCCCAGACCTTTATGCTACAAGGGCTCGGTTTAAAACGCAGGGACTTTTCCGGATGTCAACCACTTTAAATGAGTTCTGTTGTTTCGGCCAATTGAAGCAGTAAAGTATTCAGCCTGCTTTCTGGCAGAAACTCGCTGATTATAACAAAACGTTTGTGGATGATGTTTAACCTGCCAAGTGATACATGAAGCAGGAACACAATCTAATATGAAATGCTAATTTTGACTCAAGAGAAAAATCCCAAATAATATAAAATTTTACACATCAAACTTAAAAAATCTGTCTAAAATCTGTTTTTTTTATTTATTTTTTTTATAAAAAAATAAAAGTTTCAATCAAAACACAAAATGACATTCATGCAGATAACAAGCATTTGTCATCTTTGACAATTTAGCAAATCAACTAAAAGGAACCAAAGTGAATTAAAAAGCAAAATAAGATTAGATTAGATAAGCTTTATTGATCTCACAGCGGAGAAATTCACTCGTCACATATTGGCAAGGAGGAAAAGGTGCATTAAGAATAAAAATAAATAAAAATAAAAATAAAATAAAAAGAAATAAAAAAATAAGGAATAAACAGATAAAAAATACAAGGGAGTAACACAGAGGTGACATATGTACAATATAGGGCATTTTAAAAAAATGTATCAAAGTAGAAGAATGTACCTGCTCAGGCAGAGGTCAGGAGAGAAGATGAGTTTTCCTGGATGTTCCACAGACCTCCACATTAATCCCATCATCAGCACCTCCAGCCAGCAGCACTCCAACAGATGAACCTGGTCCAAAAGGCTGAACTCAACAAACCCTGAGGAGTGTATAAAGACAGTTATCTGGTTTACTTCCTCTTTACAAACCACTCCTAAATCCTAGAATAAAGACAATGTATTAACAGACCAATAAGTGCATTTACGATTTTCTGTCAATAGACGTGTAACACCGAAACAACACGGCCAAAACTTGCGATGACGCGACAAACAGGGCGTCCGATATCAGAAGCACTGAGGCAAGAGAGCACGGGCTTCAGTGTAGGGGAGCGAGTTTAAACGTTTCACGTCGGTCCCAAAAAAAATCATGCTATAAAATTCCAATTCTTCCCAAATATAAGAACGCAACGCGGAAAAGGAAACCGACACTAACTCCGTCTGTGGCAGACGTCATTGAAAATGCAGCTTCCAGAGATTCTGCTGAAATAATAATGTCAGTGGTAAATTATGTTTTTGGTATTTTTTTATTGAATAACTAATAATTTATTGAAATGACTTGAGTTAAAAAAAAATAATATGAGTTCTTTTCTCTATTGCGTTGGTACACACCAAAGCCAAAAATGCTATGATTTTAATTTTATGACCTAATAACTTATTTTGGTGTTTTGGTTTTCGGTCTTGGTTTCCTAATTTTCCGTTTTCAAGCAAAACTTTTTATTACCGTTTATAAATCAGAATATCTAGATCATCAAACACACAGCCTCTAAATACTATTGTAAAGACATTTAAAAACCAAAATGACACTTTGTATTTTATCACTAACATAATTCGACACTGTGCTCAGAAAGCACAGTCAGTGCATTGAATGCTTTCACCAGCTGCTCATATAGGCTGCTGGATTATAGCCGTTTGTTAGGAAGGCTAAAAAGGTCCCTCTTCTTCACTGTAACTAATTAATCAATAGTGTTGTTGACGTCTTAGATCATTTGTTTGCCTTTAGGCAAGAAGAATCATGATGCTGGAAGCATCTATTTATAGACTGTAGCTGTGAAGGAATGCACATTATTAAAGACATCCTTAGAAAGTCTAAGGCATTAAATTCATGACTGATTGGAAATGAACCTCGAAGAGTCTATGAGGAGAATGTTCCATGCTGCAGGCTGTTTCACAAATACTTGCTGATTTCAATGTGGCTCCCACAAAACCATAGTCATTTAAAAAAAATGGTTTCTGAAAGTTTGGTTTTTTTCTAGTGGTGTTTAGAATTTTTTTCCAATCAGCTTCAAGCCAATAGGACATGTCTGATTTCACTGATAATCGATATGAAAGCAGCTCAGATGAGGGTGAAAGGTGAACGGGTTTATTTTCAGCCCTGAAAGCGTTTAAGTAGGTCAAAAGCCATTTGTTCCAAATGTTGATCAAAGATTTACAGGAAGCAGCTCAGTTACAGGTTTTAACTTTAGCAGTTTTACAGAAGCATGTTTCACACCTTAAACAGTCACTATATTTAAACCAGAGATGCTGTCATTATCTATAAGAATTAAATATTATAATTTTCTGTTCAGTTTGCATGATTTATAGCGATGGAAAACACCTGATAAGATCATTTTAAAATATTACTGCAACCCTTTTTCTAGTCCAAAGGTTAACATCGAGACTTAACTTGAACTTCAAGTGTTCAAATTCTGACATTTTTTTCCCTCCAATCAGTGAAACATTTTAGCTCATCTGCTGCAAACAAAGGAAACCTGCTATCTCAGTCCTGCTGTGAAACCACTTTATCTATAATGTTATACTACAAGTGTAACCTTGGATAGTTTAAAGTTTTGAAGAAAAAAAAACAAAAAACATCTGAGGAACATTGCAGAAGAACTTAGCCTTATTTTTCTGTCTCCCAAGGTTAGAGCACACAGTTATATTTTGCCAATCGCTTTGCAGACTCTTCCAAGAAAATCCAGATCTAGATACTCTCAAATATATTCTAGTATTTCTTCTAGCGATTATATTTGGAGATGTGAAGGGCCATGGTGGAATATTTATCTAACCTCTGGGGAACAAGGTTAGTGCTGATCATTTGTTTTTAATCCCTTTTTTTGTAAAAAAAAAAAAAAAAAAAGACTTAAGTTTTAAATTAAACCTCTTGGGGCTGGGGTCTAACAAATCTCTGGACTCTAACATCCATATCAAACAAAAGAAATAACTAAAATGACATGATTCTTTGTACAAACAAGAAATTCGTGTGGCTTACCATCACTCTCATCATTACTGATGATTCTCCAACAGTGGCAGACAGGGTTTTGTTCATATGTCTCATGTTTCCTTTACGTTCCATTTTCGCAAAATAATCTTGTGCTCTCATAAAGCAAAGTTATTGTCATAGTCATTTCTGCTTTAACTGTATAATTGCTGATTTGCAAGTATATATGGGTAAATTCTGACAAGCTATTTCCTATTACCGTAATTTTCTGACTATTAGCCGCACCTGAATATAAGCCGCAGAAGCTAAATTGCATGATTTGTACATATACAAGCCGCACCGGACTATAAGCCACAGATTTTTTTATGTTTAATGTCCGTCTTTCTCGCTGTCGTTCTGTCTCGTACCACTCGCGGTAGAAGTCTGCTTCCGGAGGACCTCCGCATTCCGCCGCGTGCGGCTACCGTACTTGTGTGTAGAAGCAAACGTGACGTCAACATGGTGGATGGTAAAATCCATAGATTTAGGTATTACGCTAGTGGCCGTTAGCTGTAAAAGTCCATAGATAAGCCGCATTGTTATATAAGCCGCAAGGTCGAAAAATGGGGCTTAAAGTCCGAAGATTACAGTAGTTTTTTTTGTCTTCTGAAAATTGAAAAATGTATCTGTGCTAATTGGTGGACATGCTCTTGTCTTATCAATTCTCATAAAGAAGGCATAGATTCTAGAAATTTTGATCAATTTAAGAAATTCTAAGTAAAAAAAAAAAATTTGGTTTCATTAAATTGAAAGGATTTTTTTTATTGCATTTCATTTTCTGCAAATTGATGAGAAAAGATTTTATATTTTTCTACAAGTTTGAAATAATGTTGCTTCAATAAAAGATGAATCAATGTCTGTATACATATTTACCAAAGGTGCTTAAAAAGAAGAAAGCAAATAATGAAAACTTAGCCCATTCCGAACTTAGTCCCGC
>NW_015150942.1:480929-482464 GCF_000732505.1 Cyprinodon variegatus | reverse complement strand
GCACTCCGTTGCTCTTATTGGTTGTAGGTCTATCCAATTGAGTGCAGAGGCATATTTTTTCCTGGTTTGTTCAAAACACTCCCCATAATCACAGCTCTATGGAGCAGTATCAGACTCATATTCTGACTAGAATTGAGTAGGACTACGTCAGGCTATAGATTCTAGAAATTCTGATCAATTTAAGAAATTAAATTAAAAGGAATTTTTTTTTATTGCATTTCATTTTTTGCAAATTGATGAGAAAAGAGTTTATATTTTTCTACAAGTTTGAAATAATGTTGCTTCAATAAAAGATGAATCAATGTCTGTATACATATTTAGGGTGCTTACAAAGAAGAAAGCAAATAATGAAAACTAGCTAGAGCTGCTAAACATACCTGGGATTTTTTTGGCCCAGCTGATCATGTGAACGAGTTCCTTATCAGCCAGGTTTGTCAGCGACATCATCACGTCTGCTTCTGTCAGCGGCCTCTTCATGTCCTTCATGAGGTAGATGTCTGGAGGCTCCGCCTCTATGATTCGCTCAATCAGTTGCTCTGGGGTCAGTCCAGGTTGTAAAGGTTCATTTAATGAACTCTCTACTGGTCTGGTCAACACCTTAGGTCTGTTAATTCGACCCTGAGAGGACAAACGGGTCACTCGCCTCGCCAGAGTGCTCCTGCAGTTTCCACGCTCTTTGCGGATACCTGCCAAAAGAGAACATACAGTAACTTTAATATTAAACAAATTAGAAGGATATTGGAAATATATTTCCTAAAGCAAAATAAAGACGGTTTTGTTCAACTTCTAATGCTGATAATTCCTCCAAAAGTTCGCTAGTGAAAGCAGAGACCTAACAGAGAAGCCTGGAGGTAGGAGTATGATGGTTTAATTGCAAATTCAAGAGATTACTTTATATATAGCGTGTTACAAAAATACTCCATATTCTACCATGAAAGCAGCCTGTGACAAGGATGCCTTTAAAAAAATAATAAATAAAACCAGTAAAATTAGAAAAATCAAGGAGAAATTTGATTCTTTTTTAAATAAAAGCTAATTCTGATCAATGTTCCGTTGCAAACTTTTAGGACCAGGGTTCTCTGCAGCATGGTAGAGGTCCCTCTAAGAGTTTTATGAAGCCCTAGATTTTAATTCAAGGTTTTTGAGTCGCTATTTTTTTCTTCAGTTTTTGGGCAACACTTTGCCTGACAAAATAAAATATTTGTAAAATAAAAAGGACAAAGGATTTGTCTTTTATTAAACATGTTGTTTTGGTTTTATTTTAATTTCAGGAATAACTAGCTGTTTTGCTAAAAAACTGAAATTGGTGCAAATATGTCCTAAGTAGTCGTTTTAGCATGCCTTCCAAGTCTCATTTTGGAGCATTTTCAGGCTAAATATACCTTTAGAAAAAAAAAAATATTAAAAAAGAAATATGAAGCCTGTATTTTATGGAGGATAAAAAGTTCCAAACTTAAATAAATAAATACAGCATTAAATAAATAATTAAATGTGGAATTAAATAAATAAATATGTCATTCATTAATTAAAACCAC
>NW_015150942.1:475809-480135 GCF_000732505.1 Cyprinodon variegatus | reverse complement strand
GTAAAAATAAATGAATAATAATAAAAAAAAAAAAATCTCCAACAAACCACATTTGGTCATGCCGACTTCATAGCATTTGCGGAGGCGGCACGCTTGGCAGCTCTTGCGTCGGTTCTTGTCTATGGTGCATTGATTGGTTGCTGGACAGATGTAGTCATTATGCCCTGCAAACAAACAAAAAGTGCATTTTTTTATTTTATGGCTTTTATTAATTCCCTACCAAAGGAGTTGAAAGTTTAACAAGTTTATTTACACTGATGCTGTGAACTCTTTTTACTACTTCTTTTAATTTTTATGATAAATTAGGCAGGCTGGAAGTGAAACTGATGCAATGCTTATAAACACAGGAGTAACGATTGTTTTGATTCATTGCGGTTTTCCACAAGACTTTCTCCAGATCTAAGGCCAGAACACAATGTGTGCAAAGACACCAATTGCTTTTTTTTGTTGTCGTCCCCTACAGGAAAAACAGGAAGAACCAGAATTTTTGGGGGTGGGGGGGGTACCTGTATGACACTAAAACTGGTTTGGTAAAAAATGCCTCAGTAACTGACATCCTAAATTTCAAATAAAAACAGATGTTAATCAGAATTGGGGACTTTAACTAGTAATACGTGACTTTCTCCCATAAATGGCACAAAGAACCGTTTGTTGAAGCCAGATTTCAAAATGAAAAAAAAAAAAACACATAAAAATAAGGCAGATGTTTGTTGATCTTAAATGAGAAAAAGGCAACAAACAGCCACTTGTTGAAACTGGCCTTCATCGACAGTAATAATTAAGTAGATTAAAAACCACAATCATGACTAATAAGGCTGGGCGATGATCCCAGTTTATGCTGCCACCAGGAGCTGTGAGGAAGAGGATCAGGGGAGGTAACATTTTTGCTGAAAAGCTGGAGGAAACTTTTCAGTGTAAAACTGTCCTAAAGCAACATGAGGCTTTTTCCTTGTCTTTATTTGGGGTGCTAATGATTGTGTAGGGCTGTACTGCAAATAAAGCAGTATTCAAAACAAGGAGACCGTCTCGTTTGTCATTGTGGAAAAAATTACATTTGAACCCAACAGCAAAAATCCAAACATGTCACAGCATGATCAGTTTTTCTTTCTCTGTTAAAGCTAAATGTTTTACAACTTTCTACTTTAACATTGTCATGTATGAGTTTAACTAAGGAAGTAACTATGAAGGCAAACATAAATTATAGAAAATAGTTTGGTTGTTTTAACAAGAAAAAAAATCTTAAGTAGAAGATTTTTCTTTTAAAGTCTCACCTTGGATGCTCCTCTTGAAAAAGGCCTTACAGCCCTCACAAGACCACACGCCGTAGTGATAACCTGAAGCGTAGTCGTGACACACGGCGCAGTAGTGGAGGTCTGCCTTCCCGCCTGAAGACACCACGGCCTCCTCACTCTCCTGGGACAGCCTCCTCGCACTCTTACTAACAGATACTTTCAAGTCATTATTTCTCACCAAAACAAAAACCACACAATAACTACCATCGTTTCTGGACTATAAAGTGCACCGTACTATAAGCCAGGGGTCTCTAACGTTTTCCATGCCAAGGACCCCCAAACTGATGGCGAGATGGAGCGGGGACCCCCTAATTTTATATATGTTGTATGAAATTGTGTTATATTAAACTGGTCCTATTGTCACTCTATTACATATGGAGTAATGTAACAAAAGTAATTCCACCCTGGGATTATCAAAGTATTTCTGATTCCTGGTTGATGGGACAGGTGTTGTGAATGAAACGGTGCCCAGCTTGAAAGAGCTCCTGTGTGTCGCTGAATGTGTGCATTGATTACTGATGTCTTCTGCCTACATTTATCTGTTTACTTCAGTGTTTTGAATTCATATTAATGTGGATTTAAAGATATTTCAATTAGTGGAAAAAATTGCAGGGGGGAATATATAAAAAAAAAAAATAAATCAACCACAACATTTGTGACCCCCATGTAGTACCTCCATGGACCCCTTAGGGGTCACGGACCACCTGTTGAAGACCTCTGCTATAAGCCACACCCACATTTTTTTTTAAAAGACTGGAAACTTAAATATTATAAGCCACACCGGGCTATAAGCTGCTGATATTAATTTAACGGTCTCCCACCAAAGAATGCTAGCTCCTGTTAGCTTGTTGGCTAGCATGCAGTACCTCCATGGACTCCTTAGGGGTCGCTGACCCCCTGTTGAAAGCCTCCACTATAAGCCACACCCAAATTTTTTTTTAAAAGACTGGAAACTTAAATATTATAAGCCACACTGGGCTATAAGCTGCTGTTATTAATTAAACGGTCTCCCATCAAAGAATGCTAGCTCCTGTTAGCTTGTTGGCTCGCAGCAGTAAGAGCTTCTACTGAAAGGTTAGGCTTCGTCTGTTTGTTATTTCAGCTCTGAAGGAGTTGAGCCCAGTCTCTTCATTGGTTCGGCAGCTTTAATGCAGCAAATAAAAGTCTAAATTTATGATTCAGGACATTTGTTCTCCTCTTTTCCTGCAGCTGCCATGTTCTTGTACTAAATGAACATTAGTCCCTTATTATTTCATTTCCAACTGTCACTGCCCCCCTGGTGGTTAGGAAAAATCAACAGAAAACCCACACCCTCTAATAAGCAGCATGGTTCAAAGCGTGGGAAAAAAGTAGCGGCTTATAGTCCAGAAAATACGGTATTAGGAACAAGTATTGAAACAATACCACTGTTATTACATCAGTACTTATGATCAAATTAATCCTTTTTGGTCAGTATTTTGATGCTTTGCAAAACTCTTCATTTTACAAACTGTTTTCCACATTACCTGCACAGCATCCAACGCATTTGATTTTGAATTGAAATGATAAAACATCAAAAATTAGATCCAAAAAAAGTAAAAAAAAAAACAATCCAAGTTTGAAGACATTTCGCTTCCCATCCAGGAAGCTTTTTCAATTCAAAATTTTAATTCCACTTTGAATCGAAAAAGCTTCCTGGACGGGAAGCGAAATGTCTTCAAAGTTGAAAACTAAGTCCAGTGGATTGTTTTTTTAACATTTTTGGAATAACTATGACCTGGATGGCTGAGAATATTCACCAGAATATCAAAAGGTACAACATAAGTGTGTAGTATGAGCAATGGGATGAGCATTTTCCCAAAATTTTAAATGAAAATTTCCAGGGTGTGTTGCTTATATGCACAAAATGATTAGACCACCCTGGTTTTAGTAAATTCACTTAATAATGTGTTATAATGGGGTCTCACATCTGCCGCTATAGAGCCGCAGCTTGCTCTTTGGACCCTCAACAATAATTAATCGTGGCTAAATTGAGCCAACTAATGGTTTTAATATATTTTATTAGTAAATACCATTTTTAGAAGCTTTGGCAGTTTTTTTTTTAAAGAACATTTGAATTTAATTTAATTTTCATTAAAGAATGACATTAAAGGATCTTAAATAAGTTTTTCGATCTAAATTTCTTGTCATTAGCTTGCAAAGTATGTTTCATCTTGTAGATAAAATTATTTACGTAAGAAAAAAAAAAAAAAACTTCCTTCCTCTTTATGAAAACTTTTATGTTTTGTCCTGATTTTATAAACCAAAAACTGCAAATAAACAGTGGATTAAAATGTTGTCAGAGTTCTTATTTCAACAGAAGCAATAAGTTGTGATTCATTAAAAGGCCATGTACTGTAATATTTACGCCTCTGAATGACTTTTATTTAGCTGGGTGACCAAACGCTGTACTAAATCTAGATCTGGACTTTGACTAGAATATTATGACACATAAATGTTTTAATCTTAATCTAACCAAGCTTGAGCTTTAGGCTTAAGGTCATAGTATAGTATAGTGACTCTAAAACATGCCTTTAGCTGACAGGGGAATCCAGCTTGAGCAGCAATTATACCTAAACTGTAAAAACAAATTATATAAACATTTTTGCACTTAAGATAAAAATCTTTTTGCTCTGTCAATATGCTCTTATCCAGAACTCATTTGGAAAAGTTTTAGTTTCACCTGATTTGATTCAGTAAAAAAAAAAATATCGGATTGTTATCGGATTATTAATCAATTCATTAAAAAAAATAGTCGACAGATTAATCGATTTGCAAACTAATCATTAATTGCTGCCCTACATATAATTAAACTCACGTTCCTATTAACTCTGAGCAGTTTCTTTCTCCCTGTTAAAGAAAGGCATGCCTACTAGGGCTGGAACGGTTCACAAAATCTACGGTTCGGTTTGGTTCACGGTTTCGCGGTCACGGTTTTCGGTTCGGTTCGGTATATGTTTATTGTTACACCGAAAAATAAAAAAATTTATAAAAATTTATGATTTTTTTTTTTTTT
>NW_015150942.1:472411-474613 GCF_000732505.1 Cyprinodon variegatus | reverse complement strand
GAACCGAACGGTTCGGACGGTTTTCATAAACCCTTCCATCCCTATTCAGGATGATATGCAGTATTAGTTTTCCTCCAGAATCAAAAGGATATATATGGATAGTTAATATTTGGTCCTAGAGTGCAGTGCTAAGCAGAGCTGTATTACTCATTTTTATGGGGTGTCTGAAGAAATAGTCAAGCTAGAGTTTACTTAAGATCATTATTCATGAAAAAAGATATATACATTTTTCAAACACCTTAAAATTATGCAACCCTTTTCTGTTGGTCTATTAGGAATTAAAAGACCAAAAAAAAAGTGTTAACCCTTCAAAAAATCCAGTGTATCAGATGTGTTTTACATCCTACCTGCTGGTTAAAACGCTCTCCCAGGGGTTCTGAACAACCTGGCCATGCTGGGTTCGAGCCTGAGAGCGGTGCAGGGGTAAGGTAGCTCCGACGTGGTTCCGGCCTGGCCAGAATAAAGAGGCGCCCAGCGACTGGTGGACAGAGGGACAATCAGGTATGCCCTGTCCGGTGTAGCTGAAAATGGTTGGACTGTAGAAAGGGATGGAGGTGAAGTCCTGGCCCAGGTCGGTGTATGGGGCCGGGATGCAGATGGGCTGGCAGGCTTCAGGGTTCAGACCAGGAGACAGGATGCGACTGCCGACTCGACTGGAATCCACCTCTTGGAGCTGCAGGAGGGGCTGATGCTTCTCTGGAGAGGTGGCGGCGGCCATCGCAGCAACAGAAGCTTTCAATAATCCCGAGAAGTGCTACATCGTTAGCAAGAATCGATTGATCAACTTTTATTTTAGGGAACTCCTGAGGCCGGTAGAACCTCAGATCAACATGTCAGTGTTAGGAAGGGTCTTCCAGGCTTTAAGGGACGTTAAGAGAAATCCACACCAGAAACGGTCTAGTCTTCAATCAGAGAAGTTGAGACATTCAAAGCTAAACCCAGTTGCAGCCAGAGGTCCTGTTTTGTGGAAAACCACAACATGATTCTCAATTGGAGAGTTGTGCGTTGAGAGTTTTTCACCCTGAAGTAGAAGACATAAAAGCAAAGTATGAGGTAAAAAATAAGNGAAGACATAAAAGCAAAGTATGAGGTAAAAAATAAGCTCAGGGAATTCAATGTTTGGTTACATTCTGTTTAAACCAAATCAGCTGTAGAAAATCTTTAACAGATCATGAAAAAGAAGCAGCTTAAATGAGAAAGCAGAGAAAAAGAAGTTTGTTTTCATTTTTTAAGATCAACTCAATTACAAACAGCTGCACAAAAAAAACTACTAGTAGAATAACCGTAAATATCTAGTACTGTCAAATATCAAATATACTATAAAAGAATATTTGCATAAGTTTATCTGCATTTCCTCCTGATTGTTATATATATATTATATCAGCATTAATCACACATAATTTTACTACTCGAAAAAGTTTGTTCGGCTGATATTAATTAAACAGAGACCAGAATTAAAAACAAAAGAAATGAGAATAATTGACCCATTTCTTATTAACCAATAGCGACGCAAACTTTAAACAGATGTGTTTCTATCGACTTACATAGGAGATTCTAGATGCAGGCGGATATATTGCGATACTTTCTTGGTTGTTGATATCAGATCGAATTTCCAATACAGGATCAGGGAAACCATTAAAAAAAAAATCATTCCTTATGGAGCATTAAAAAAAATATATATATATAAAAATATACTATAAAAGAATATTTGCATAAGTTTATCTGCATTTCCTCCTGATTGTTCTAAAGAAGGCAAGTTATAGACAGTTCTGGTATCTCATATATAAAATATTATGTTAAATCCATAAATCAAAAAGTGTAAAAAATGGGCTAAAAACAATATGTGCTAAACATGGGCCAAAATATTCCTGTCTGATTAATGATTTATTAAAACTCAGTTTGTGATTTGTTAAATCTTCAGTTGTCAAAACAGAGACTAAAAGTTTTGATAAAAACTTTTCCAGATTAAAGGAAAATTCCTTGATTTAATTTTTTTTTTTTTATAAGCTCCAGCAATCGTTAAAAACAAATTGTGTTGCCCCAGTTTGATTAGAGGCTCTACTCTAATGAAATCACCTCATATATGTATAGCATATATGTGTTTTGTTTTTTTTTGTTTTTTTATAATGCAGCTGATCAGCATGTCTACGTCTCATTATCCTTTATTTTTATTTATAAATCCTGTAAAAAAAAAAAATGACA
>NW_015150942.1:467869-470943 GCF_000732505.1 Cyprinodon variegatus | reverse complement strand
AAATAAAATAAAAAAAATCAGTTAACTTTTTTTTTTTTTTTCTCAGTGGCCCTAATCCTCTTCCGTAATTTTCACTTGGTTTAATTTCCTAAAAAGTCTTCTTTAAGCAACCTTTGGCTATCCGATTATTAATCAATTAATCAAAATAAATCATTTGCAAATTAATTTGAAAAATAAGCAGTCGTTGCAGCCCTATTGCTAACTAAAACTGACAAAACAATGAAAACTAGAATTTCATTTTCTTTAACTGAAATTGAAAGAAAAACTAGACCTCACAAAGAAGCTAGAACAAACTGAAAGTTTACAAAACTGATCAAAACTAACTGAATTTCAAGACAATGTGCTTAGATTTTAGATTTTGTTTTTGTCTTTAATCATAACGTATTAATATGAAGTCTAGCTTAAGGTTGCTGTTTTGTCTAATACATTACTGCAACATGTTAGTAGGGCAGTTAGGTCATTTGCATTGCTGCAGACGTCCTTCCTTATCTGGGATTTTATTTATTTTTTTAAGTCTCACCCCCGGTATGTACAGTTAGTTGTAACAAAAAAGAAAAACTATATTTAAAACTAATAAAAACTAAATTAAAACTCAACAATTAAAAAAAAAATAAAAACAAAAAGTAGCAAAAACGCTGAAAACTAGTAAATCAAAACTAATGGACCAAATTTTAATTTCAAAACCATCTTAACGTCGGTCTTGATCCAACTTTTTAATTACCAGCACAGTAAAAATATTGCAGCGTTGAGTGTTGACTGACATTGATACTGACCCAATATTATATCAGCATTAATCACACATACTTTTACTACTAGAAAAAGCTCGTTCGGCTGATATTAATTAAACAGAGACCAGAATTAACAACAAAAGAAATGAGAATAATTGACCCATTTATTATTAACCAATGGCGATGCAAACTTTAAACAGACGCAGAGTGTTTCTATCAACTTACATAAGAGATTCTAGATGCAAGGGGATACATTGCGATACTTTCTTGGTTGTTGATATCAGATCGAATTTCCAATACAGGATCAGGAAAACCCTTAAAAAAAAAATCATTCCTAATGGAGCATAAAAAAACTTAAAAAAATATATAGAAATAATTTTTTTTATATACAAAAAAATTAAAAAGACAATTTTAGAATATCCGATTGCTTAAAATAGTTAAGTGGTAGTCTCCTTATAATTATGCATTCTAATATTTATATCCTTTTTTTAAAATCACTAATAAAGGTTTTTTTACAGTAATTGAAAAATAAACACTGTCCTCTACGTTTTATCGTCTTTATGCATGTAAATCCAAATGATGTACTATAACACCGTAGAATATAATGGAAACTCTTACAATATTTTTTTATGGTTAAAGGAAAAATATTTCTAGGAATTCCATGTTCTCCTTCTGTTTCTCAGATGAAGATTGCAATGCAAGTTTAAAAAAAGAAATAAATATATGACAGAATTTATGTTGTCCAAAAGGCAGGCAACTTGTACGTTAATACCAGCAGTGCAGATCCAAGCCCTGTACTGTTGAGGAACGGTTCCTTTTTCCCCCTTTAGTAAATGCAGCAGTCAATCATTCCTACAAGCCAGGAGTTTGTCTTCAATCAATTTTAGTACACTATGTCTCTACTTTCTGGCTCAAACCCTCGAGTGCAAGTCATTCAGTTCTTTACCCGAAAAGAAAAAAAAAATAATCTTTGACAAATACCACACAGAAATGTTGTTCTTTCTGGCCAACAAAACTGCTTGATTGGTTGGAGTCAGAATGAAATTAGTTTTGCTGAAAATTGGCATCAATTAGATACAGAACATTAAAGGTAATCGTGGATTACTTTGGAAGCTGTGACTGGAGGTACCATGGGGGTTCTTTCCTAATATTTCCTGCCATGAATTGAATTAAACCAAGAAGGATCCCTCAGACAGCTGTGAAAACTCACTGAAAACTGGCTCCATGTAAGAAAGACAAATATTATTGAAGCTCATTCGCCGTCAGAGACGTTTCACATTAAAATATCCAAAGCAAACTGTGTGAACAAGCAACAAGAGAAAGACCATGGTTGATTACTGACTTATTATTCTAAAGGTGTTTTTATTATGTCAAATCAGAGGTCCTGCTGATTTTCTTATTCATGTTAAATGCTTTGATAAACTATTACTTTTTTTTTTTTTAAATATCCGTTAGCATTATTACCTCCAACTACATGGCTTAGAACTTTCTTTAACAATCCAACTACCCTTAGAACACACAATCTGCTGATTTTAATGGGTGCAAAGCAATGCACATACCAAGGGAATAGAAGTGTATACAAACAACAAAACTCTTTAAAAGAATAAAACAACTAAAATAAAAGAAAAAAAGTTGATAAAAAGTAATACAAGCCACACAATATAAAAACTGAAAGAGTCTCCCTACTTTGCTAAAACCAAAGAATAAAAAAATAAGGCCAACGAATAAAAATAGGTTATAAGATGGGTTATTAAAAATAGACAGTGAGGAAGATTGTCTAATGAGAAGGGGAAGCTCACTTCGCAATTTTCGAGCATTACCTGAAAAAGTTTTGTCCACTCTGGGCTTCCGTCTGAATCTCAGTACCCGGGGCCCCAAGTAGGAGCATAGAGGTGGAGAGGCTCAGAAGTAAAGAGGGGCCAAACCATTTCAACACAAATAAAAGAATCTAAAAACACCTTTTTTTTCTTTGATTCTCTAAGGATCTTTGTCTGCGGTAAGAGACCTCATTCTGATAAAAAAAAACAAATTATTTTCATAAACATCAGAGATTTGTTAAGGATTGCAAGTAAATTCAGAGAATTATATCTTTGTATTAATTGCAATTAACTTATAAGCATTTATACACTGCAAAAAACAGAAATCTCAATAAGTAATTTTTTCTTAAAATAAGTGCATTTTTTCTTGAATTGAGGAGGTAAGTGAGACACTTTGCCAATGGAACAAGACAATTTACTTTTAAAATAAGAAAAAAAAAACAATGTTATTGTCTTATTTCAGTGCATATTATCTAATTATCTTATTTTAAGAGTAAAAATACCCGTTCCATTGGCAGATCATCTTATT
>NW_015150942.1:459444-467284 GCF_000732505.1 Cyprinodon variegatus | reverse complement strand
AACATCAGTATTGATATCGGTTATCGGCTACATGAGTTTTAAAATATCGGCATATCGGATATCGGCCAAAATCCCAATATCGTGCATCCCTAGTAAATACACTTGATTGAAAAAATTTTTACTTACATTATTTCCAGGTCGTTTTTGCAGTGTACAGTTTAGGTTAAAAGCACAGCTGAGTAGAAAACACAAAAATAGTACCCACAAAGACAAGCACTAATAAAAGTTATCTTTACTGAGTTAAATTTAAAAACTAGGCATCCAAGAAACTACACAGTAGAGGGACCAGTAGAGGGACATAAAAGAACAAATGGAAATTAAATTATAAAATTAAAATATTTTGAAATATATTCATATATTTTTTTTAAATGTGCAAGATAAATATTTAATCTTCCATGATAAGTAAATCTGTTTAGTTCGTCGTCGAATTGGTGACATATTTCCGCCCTGGGGCGCAAAAATCTTTAATCATAGACTCTTATTAAAAGTTGTCCATGCCCAGTAGCTCCTCAATGCAAAAAAATAGGACCCTCCTGGGGGGCAACTTGTACCCAGAGCTAAAAGCAACTTTATTTGCACACCACCTCCCGTCACAGCGCTGATGTCAGTCGTCTGTTACAAATTGCAGCTGATTGACAGGCTTATATAATTATTCAGCAACAAGGCTTGGCTAAATGCATGCAGCGAGGCTAACGCTTTATTCTTCTTTCCCTTTTCAAACATAAGGATCTGACCCAGCATGGATTAAGACAGGTAGGACTGATTTAAAGCACTTCTCAGAAATTATAATGATGTTCTTTTGCTGTTGGCACAGTTTTAAAAATACTGGTGTGATACCTTCGTATATATTTGATTGGTTTTTGGTATACGTCTATTTTGAATTAATAGCCGAAAACTCCACCCGCCGCCACTGGTTCAAATGATACTCACTGTAGCTCTCTGTACCTTTATGTGTTCAAACATAACCTGGTTTTTAAGGCGTGAATTCAGTCATGATGGACGCTTCACATTAGTTATTTAAGGAAAAGTAAAAAAGAAAGTCAATTCAAATTACTGAAAGATTTGTTCCAAGTTAACTAGTTACCAAATGGGGCCAAATGATGGATAATACTGATGATAAAAAACTCTTAGACGCTGTGCTGGTGCTTTTTCATGCTGCAGAATTACTGTTTTAGAAAACTTCAATTCATTTAAAGCGTTTTTTTCTTTAATCTTAAATCGACTAGGTTTTCAATCCCTTGCATAACTGACATTATTTAACAAAACTTGCTCTGCATACAGTTAATCGAAACAGTTATGTCATTTAAGAAGTGAAATGCTAAAGCTATTTTATATTGTTAAAAAAAAAAGATCTAATCTTATGTTTTTACATATATTAATGGATTCCCCCCCCCCCATTAATTTTTTTCCCATTGGCCAAAGCACTGATTGTTCTCAGCAGGACTTTCAGAATCTTCTCTGCGTATTTAAAATGAACACTTTAATATTCTCAAATCACAGGTTGCAGCTACACCATCCTACGGGACATTTAATCAAAGGCAATAAATCCCTCCTCAGATCAAATAAAAGCCACTTATCACCAGAATTCCAAATTTAGAGGGTTTCCACCGAGTCTTGGAGGGTACATCACGACCAGTGCAGCCTGAAGGAGCATGGTAGATGTACACTGAGCTTATCCACAGGCTTTTACTAAAATACACCAGCTAGGGTCGGTCATCAGAGAATCTGGAGCAGGACAGGCACACTGGCCTCACGTCAAGACTACAACCCCATCTCAACTACTGTGGGCTGACATTACTTCAAGTACTTATTATAATGATTTTAGCAGTGTGGCGGCAAATTGATAATCGATAGGACCAAATAAAATTTATAAAAAAAATAATCTCTCTCCTAGATATCAAAAACTCTTATAGATCAGGCCTTGTAGTGACTATGTGAACTGAACATTCTACCTATAGACAGCTTATGAGAAGCACACACCTCCAAATTGGGCGGTTGGCTACTAAGAAACTTTAGTATAAATTCTCAAAGCAGCGGTTCAAATGTTAAGATTCATTTGTCATGCTGCCAAGAGAAGCCAATGTCATCATATTTAGCAAAAAGAAATGATCAGATTCTCTGAAATTGATAAAAACCTATTAGGGCTTGAGAGCCTCCATGTAATCAGGAGTAAGAAAAGGCTGCATTCTATGAAATATGTCAACAGAGCCCCCACCTGGAGAAAATATTACTTTACTGGACAGAGCGCTTGGTCATGCATAGCTTCCTGCACTGAAAACTCCCTGACTCCAATCCCTTCCTCCCGCTGATTAAAAATATGGATGGTGGTTCCTCCACTACATCATTGAGGAAAAAGTAGCCTAATGACTGCCTTCACACTCAAACTTCACACTTTTCCAAATTTGCAGCTATTCTGTAATGTTAATTTAGACCCTGGGGTTTATAGAACAGTGCTATTCCAGTTTAAAGAGGGCCTTGCTACATTTTGCTCTAATGAAGCTTGCACTATATAAGTCTCCCACTAAAAAACGCCACAGCCAAATGAAACATTAAAAAAAAAAGTGATTCAAAGTTATTCACAGAGGGGCAATTTATCACACAGTTAACACAGGGCAGCAAAAGAGAATTTCCAGTGAGAAATGACATCTACTCCTTTTAAAAAGATAACTAGGATGCTATTTGTTGCCTTGCAACAAATTATCAACTAAAAACTTTAGAACTTTTGTTAGGTGGTTCTTCTCCCCAGAAGCCAAAAAAGCAGAATTACTCTAAGGCAATAAATCCCAGATTAATTTAGCATTTGATTGTTCTCTTTACAGCTGACTGGAGCTGCAGACATGTGTTATATATATTATAAGCAGATAAAATCCACGCTAGATGGTCTAAACCAGCTATTCTCAACCCTTTGAGTTTGGGTTCTGACCCAAATAGGGGTTGCGAGAGGATTTCTGGAAAAATATAAATTTAAAAGTTAGAATGATGGTGGGGGGTTGGTCTCAAACAGGTATTTTATTAAAGAAAACCATCTCTGTCGGCCATAACTAGGCTTCACCAGAACAACGGTAACGAACCTGTCTAGTAAGGTCTCAGGATTTAAGAGAGGGCTGCAGCGGTGGGCTGTGCGAATGGACGGGGGAAATGTTCAAATGTTCCCGAAGCTTGAGGTCTTTATGGAGAGTTATGACATAACTTCAGTGACATACTGGGAGAGTTCAGGTTGTCAGTAGCAACAGAGTATGCAGCAACGTCAAAAGCTGCAACTGATGTGCTGTTTCCATTAGAATCCACATATCGTTGCCAAAAGTCCTTTTCTGCACTGAAATACATGAAAAACAAATTCATATCAGAGCGGAGAGTGATTTCCACTTTTGCTGCTCTGTTCAAACAAGCAGGCTCAGCAGTCACGTTATATTGGTGCAGAAAAACGTCTCTGCTTTTGACCAGGAAGTTCTCAGAAACATAGATGCTTAAAATGATACATGGTCTGTTTTATAGTGTGTTTTATTAAAGTTTAGCACATGCTCTCATCGTTTTATTTAATCTAAAAGAAAATAAAGTTTAAATTATTCCATTTCAACCACAGAATAATGGGATGTAGAGATCATTGTTGGTCTGTTTGTAAGTTAGCATCTTGATGCTGCTTTATGTTTTCCAAAAAAATCCCTGTGTGTTTCAAAATAGGATGAAAAAGAGTCTGAAGTGAGTTCATAAGCGCTTATCTATACGTATATTGATTGGGTCAGGGGTCATGGATACAGTGCATGTTAAATCAGGGGGTTGTAACTAAAATGGTTGAGAACCCCTCATTTAAACGACCATCTAATGTTGTCTGGCATTCAAGGGATTAATTATTTTGCTCAATCTTCTAAAGGGGTTTTAATCAGTTCCTTCCTCAAGTACACAGTGATTTAAAGGCATTAAATCAGAGAGTTTGTAATTCAGTTTCAAGTTTAATTACATGGTTTATTGGCTTATCTCTTTCCACTAAATAATGTGGAATGATTCAAGATAGGTAATACTGTACACTTGACCACATAATGGAAAAAAAAAGAAAAGATAATGCCAATATTAAAATACAATGACTAATATTCTTAATGAAACCCTAAGACTTGTCAGAAACAGAATGAAATCCATCCACACATCGTCTAGTTTAGTCAGCTTGGAGTGACCTTGAGCCTGCAGCCGATCGTCTTCCTCCTAAAACAGATGAGTCACTTTAAGACTCGCAAAGATCTTCTGCCAAAGTTTTTTTTTTTGCTACTTTGACAACAGTTTCAGGCTAAAAGCAGATGTGGATGAGTTTTTGTTTCTTTTGAAGCTCTGACCTGGCCTTCAAACTTCCTCACTGTCACAGTCTGCGGGAGCTGGCAGCTCGCTGTGGGAGAAAAACTCCCTCGTACTCCACGCTGCTCCTCATCCTGCCGCCACTAATGGCTCACATAGAGCCGTCTGAAACTAGAAAAGCTGGTAAATGTTACTCAGAGACTTAGGTTTTCCATTTTCTTCCTCCCCTAACCTTTTACAGAAGAGGAACCATTAAGTGGGAGGAAAAGGGATCAAATGTAATACAGGAACAGCTTCAAGAGATGTAAAACCTTAAAGTCAAATTTAATGTCTTCTGATCTGTCAAGCTAAATCACTTCAAAGTGACAGGATTTTACTTTTAGATTTACATTATCTTCTCTCAAACCATGTGGTGCAATCAAAATCAGCTCTCCAAATATACTTTGGTTTATAAAGCTTCACATCCAAACCAAATCTCATACATCCAAGTCGTAAAAAAGTGAATTCTGTTGTCCTCCCGCCCATTAACCAGATTCCACAAAAGCTCAAGGTTTTCCCATCCTGAAAACTTCCCTGCCTCCTTAAAATCCCGACGGAAGAGGATGTGGAGCAGCTCTTGCCTTTCTATATACAGTAATGATCTGAGAGTGGACATGTGGGAGGAGAAAAGCTAAAACAAAAAAGCACATTATATGTTAAGAAGAAAAAAAAGATTCTAGTATCAAAAACTCCAGTAATCCTTAAGGGCGCATCATTTTTAACTGTCATTTTTAGCAAATCTAAAAAAACTCCAAGCCCTGATGATGTGTTTATTTGTTGGAAAAGAATGAACACTACTTAGTATACAAACTGAGTTTTATTGGTCTATTCTAATAATTTGGTTTTCTGACGTTCAGTCAAGCAGTAACATTTGGAATAAAATAAAAACCTTAACTAAATTCATAAATTGGCTAAAATATTTAGTGTTCCAGATGTTTTCTCTGTCAATTACTGGAAATCTCTAACTAAACGGCTCCAGTTAACTGACATTTATTTATTTTTTTATAAAATCAAAATCTAAAAAGTTATAGTTATTTAAAAAAAAAACATTTTTTATTATCCTACCAACAAGTATGAAAAAAAAAGAAAAAAAAAATTTTTTTAGAGGAAGATTTCCTTTTACCTGAACGGATTTACCGCTTGATGCCACTGTTCCTCCTCACTAAATGGCAGCAGGTACACTGACGCAGATCGCTCAGCCTTTTTATTACTGCTTTATTGAGCCGACTGTCTACATTTTCTTATACGCTGGTCTGAGTTCCTTCCCCTCCAAATAAATCACAAGCACAGGCTGCATGGCATTATAAAGACATAAAACAAATCATGTGAGGCAAACCTTTAAAGCATAAATGCATTACACAGACCTTTAGTCATCAAATCATCACATTCATTATAATCACAGGTTGCTGCTATCTGGGGATTTGATTATATGAAAACGGGCTTTTATGATTTCTCTGAAGAAATGTATTACCAGAATTTTGTCAAAACATGCAAGAAGTGTAATTCAATGTTATAGTTAATTCACTGAGACTAAAGCTAATTAATGTAATTATCAAAAACTTAGTACTCATTAGCCGTATTGGTTAAAAGACTACCTACAATATTTTTTCATATATAAAAAGTTATGCCCCCAATTAAGATTTTCGATATAAAGATATATTTGTATGCAATTATTCTCTAGGTTAACTATTCTAAGGTTATTTTTTAAGGCTCAAACTGCCAAATACTTAAACTTAAGACTTTTTTTTAAGGATCAAAAGAAGCTGAATGTTTTGAATCTACTTAAATTAACTTTAAAACTATAAAAGTAAGAAGAGAATTACTCAGCTGGTCAGATACATCCAACTAGGCTAAAGACCCAGAGGTTAAAAGGTTCATTTGTCCTTTTTACTTTCACTCATACTAATATTTCAACCAGATTTTTTTCAAATGGAAACTTTAGAAGCCTGTAATTTTGTCCTGGTGGAGTTTTTTTTGTTTGTTCTCAATTTGTTTTTTGAATAATTTTCATAATTCCTCTGGCTCACAATAACCTGGGAATAATAGTCTCTGTAAAGCACCTGATAAATATTTATCATGCTATTAGAGGTCCAAGATTTTTCTATTGTTTATTTGCATCTTAATTCAATGGGAATGAAGAAGTTTGAGGTGGGGGTGTAAGAAAAATTCCCTGAAACATAACCATGTCTGCAGTTGGCTAAGTTTCCTCACGTAGACAACTTTTCACAAATCCGTACAAAAGAAATAAACCAACGAACCATCCAAAAATTGGAATGTGTGTAATTAATTTTGAGTTAGCCTTCATGAAGGGGTTATATTTCTGTTTATTTTGTAAAGTAGGAAGCGAAGAAGTCGTCTGTTAACAGCCGCTGTGAAAATAAATCAAATCAGAATAAAAAATTTAACAAAAAGACAGTCTAAGTCAAACTTATCTCAACCTCAAATTACAGTTCAGTTGAGCTTTTTTGGCCTTTCGGTTGATTTGTTACAAGAATATAGAAGGCAGGGAAATAAATTGGGATTCCTTATGGGGGAAGAAAACTTTATTATGCAATATTTTCCCTGAATAATCAAATATCTTTTACAAAACAGACCCAAAAAATATAGCTTATTGCAAAAAAAAAAAAAAAACACAGGAGTGAAATGATAGAGGTAGTTTGAATGGAAAAGGGCATATCAGGTGAGACAAAGAGGATTTGAAGTATTGTTTATGCTCTCCTTTCCATAACCATCACTGTTCACAATATTCTGCTTCTTAAAATATTTATCTGAATCCAAACTGAGCTCTCCAAGCCCACATTTTACTATTACCAGGTGTTTGATTCACAGGAACAGATGTCTGGCAGCCTGTAGCACCACAGGACTTTCACCATGGATGTTAAAGTAACATAAAGAGACTTTATCTACCGTGAAAATATGTGGTTTAGGTAAGTGCAGGCCTGTGGCCCCAGAGGAGCTTTACATCTTGTAAAAGGCCCGGTCTGAAAAACAGCTCTGGTATCAAGCGAACCAAAGACTTAGGAAATACTTTACTTCTGACTTTATATTCAGAATATCTGTTATTATCATATAATAATAGATTACAGCAAAAATATTCACATAGATATATGAAAAGATGAACTAACAAACATACATCAAATCATATCATTAAAATCATAAGTATTCATCATTAGCAAATACATAAATAGTAATATATATCTTTCACAATAAAAAGTGTCAGTTCATATAGAGTTGTCAAAGTAGCATCAAACTGAGAAATAAAGAGAAAGTGGAAGGCACCATATAGAAACCATTTTAGAAAATATGTGCCCGTTTGTTGAGTCACTGATTTATGGAAGAGGATTAGGGCCACTGAAAAAATTAAAAAAGTTAACTGATATTTACATTTTATTTCAGTTTAATATGGGAAAAAACTCAGAATTCTGAGATTAAAATCAGAATTCTGAGATTAAAGTCAGAGTTCTGAGATTAAAGTCAGAGTTCTGACAAAAACGTCTGAATTCTGACAAAAACGTCT
>NW_015150942.1:443625-459132 GCF_000732505.1 Cyprinodon variegatus | reverse complement strand
TCTAAAAAAATCTGTTGACTTTTTTTTTTATTTTTTAAGTAGTCCTAATCCTCTTCCGTGCTGATTGAAATGTCACTGACACAAAGTTTTACGGCAGCCTGCGGGCTCTGAGAAACAGTAAACTCCTTCTGTGAGCTCAACATGAACAGAACAGCTGGCTGATAGAACCTGCCTTGTTACAAATTAGATCTTATATTTAAAGTGTGCTCACATGGCATTTATTTCAAATTAAAACACACATTAAATACATTATAATCGCAGTTAAGAGTCTGCAGCTTTTTTTTTTTTTTTTTTTTAATCAGCAACCATTAACTGTACTTATTTTGCAACAGTAGATAGATTTTACTGCCTACCTAAGGGATTATTTATATGTCAGCTCAAGGGTTGTTTTTAAAGGCCAGTAGTCCAGCTGAGATTTGGTAATGATTACTGCAGCCTGACTCGTTGCATGAACTTAACTCTGCCACCTGTTAACCGGCCTGATCAGATAAGTCTGAGACAAACAGGCCTCCACATTGAAGCCTGGTTAATTCACCGGCTCCCCATAACTCTGAAAGCTGTTTTATCAGTTTAACACCCAGGGAAATTTAAGTACCTGCTCCCACAGAAGCTGTTGTAGACAAACTTCTCAGCGTGAGCTCCAGAAGTCTCGCTGCGGTGTTGCCAACGGGTGAAATAACGCGCGAGTTCCGTCCGTTCTGATCCGATCCGAGCTGCGCCAAGTCCGAGCGCCGAATCGCTCCAAACTGCGAGGCTGGGCTTATTTAGGTTCGCAAGTTCCAGCCTCATAAGCTAACCACCAACTGCCTTCAGGGAACGGCACGGGTCCCGCGGAGGGATTTAGGTGCTCAGGTTCCGGTTTGTTCCTTCAAAATAAAAGAAGGTGAAGGACAACCAGGTTATTGGAAGAGTTTTGTTTGTTTTTGGAGAATACCCAAACAATTCTATGACCCCTAATATAAAAATACAACAAACAAATCAACGACCCTATACAAACACATATTTCTTCAATGTAAATTTGTTCATACACTTGTATTACATTTTGAATATAATTTTAAAATGCAGTATAATTATTTACTTCATCAGTATATTAATGTATTTTTAATTAATTAATGTAGTGGTTCCTAAAGTTGGGGAAGGGATCCATGGGTGGTTCTAGACAGGGGCCAACGGGGGCCGGTGCCCCTGTAGATTATGAACCTGGCCCCTGTACTGAAGACATAATACTCTAAAAAATTCTAATGATGATACGCGCTGGAACAGACACGGTTACTGATAGGTCCTTTGGGTTTATTTCATTTTTCTTTCTTTACAAATCCTGTTTTACTAATTATTTAAAATAAATAAGGTGATAGATTCTTTGGCATTGGGATAGAATCCCAGTTTTCTTCTGCTTAATGTTTTTTTTTTTTTCAAAACAATTTTCTCTCATTTTTATGACTGAATTTATCAGTTTTTCTTGAGTTCTAATTCAGATTTTCTAGAAAATGGTATTTCTAACTTAAATTAATTCAAAAATATGTTAGATTCCAAAATAATGAATGTAAGACTGTATAATTTTAATGAAACTTACCGGTAACTGAATAGAAATTTCACTTCATAAAGCTCTCTTAATATATTTGAATCTCTTGCCCTGTTTTCTATTTAATGCTTTTCTATGCCCCCATCAAAACACGCTGGCCCCCTCCCGGCCCCCCGGTATAATTGGTCTAGAACCGCCACTGAAGGGATTGTCTTGCTACAATATGATGAGGGTTTTACAATCTTTTTGATGTGATCCCTGAGGAATATGGAGGGCCAGAGTGTGTAATGAAATACACCAATGTGATTGTACCATAAATAATGAAAAAATATACCCAATGAAAAAAGTACATGTAACATTTATCTATTTATCAATACAAGATTCAAATATCAAAAGAATGAAATTGTAAAATGCAGTATTAAATATTTTCACAGTAATTAATCAAAATATGTTCAGACTGATAAATGGAAAAGCATAAACATTGTTTAAAAAGAACTTTATTTTAAAATAAATGTAAATACTTCACTTTTTATGTATAGATAAGTATAGAGTGAAGTAATTACATGCATTTTTAAGGGGTCCCTAGTGTGTTGTTTTGTAATTTTTGGGGTCATAGTCTGAGAATGCACAAATTAATGGGACACTTAATTATTTAATTGAGAATTTTACATCATAATTGTAAATCTAATGTTGTAATCATATATTTAAATAAATAAATAAAAGTAATGAATAATTAAATCTTCCATCTACTTATTTCATATGAAATTTACATGTATATATTCCACGATATTGGCCTTCAGTATACCTCAGGAATCACATAACAATTACCATGACCCCTCAACATACTGTAATAATGAGGTACAGTATGTCAGTATTCTTTAAGTGTAAAAAAATAGTTAAGTAATAATAAATTCATCTATTATGAGCTCTCCATGATTTGATAGGTATTTGTGATAACATGTCTGATATACTGGATGTCCAAGATGTGAATAGTTATGGCGAAGTCTCAATCCACTGCCCAATCAACATACAATGTCAAAATAAGTACCTTGTGGGGTCAAACTTTTCTTCTCTGTTTGTGTTTTTTTCTCAGAGTTAAAATTGATTACATGTTTCAACATCAAAAAAGGACTATTAATAACAAACTTATTAAACTCCAGACAAACACAGTAAGATTCATTATCCACAAATACAGAGAACATGACCTATTAGTGAGCCACTAACCAGAGTCATCCCAAGAACACGTTTATAAGTCATTAGGAGTTCAGGAAATATCCTAGAATAACATTGAAACCTCTGCAGACTTTACTTGCCTCTGTTTAGATCAGTTTTCATGATTTCTTTTCAATAAAGAAAGAGGTTGGGAGCTCTAAAATGGAAACTGCTTTGAAACAAACAAAATAAAATGATAGAAACTACCAAAATAAAAGGCAGTCCTCTGTTAATGATGTTAAGCTTTAGCATATTAGGATGTAATACAAAAATAATCCAAAAACATCAAGTCCACTCTTAAAAACCTAACAAAAAAAGTCAAATAAACCATTTGGAGATAAATAGTAAATATGCAGTTCAGCTTGAAAAGCGTTGGCTCAAAAGCAAATAAATAAATAAATAAATAGATAAAAATAGTTCTAAGAAGAACAAAATTCCTCAACATAACCATTGCCAGCAAGGATGTGCAGCCAGATTTCTTTTTTTCAAACAGGTAGATTTTTAAAACTTTTTTGAAGATTTAGTTTATGTGTCTGTCTTGTTGGAGGGTCGAGGTCCAGGCAGGACACAAGGAAGGCTGCAGGAACCAATCTGACAATGAAAGAGGAACAATCCAACAAAAACAAGAAACCTAACTGAAATACGAGGGAGAAGTGATAAGACTACAGAGAAAACAGAAGATTTAAGCAATTTAACAGAAACATAATGACAGTTGCAGTGACGAATAATTAACGTATTCCAGCATTTACACTCCTTTTTATGTAAGATATAATAAATAAATTAAAATATATATTTTTGTGCTTTCATAATCGTTTTAAAGGTTTTATCAACTGGAAATCGATCTTTTTATGTTAAAACATATGTGTTGGTGTCTGGCCTTTGTTAAAACCTGCTGGATAACCCAGACCATTAAAATGGCTAAGTCATTGACTGGATGCAATCAGTTAGGTTTCCATTTATAGTAAACTTCTTACCAATCTGACTGTGTGACTCTATTAACATGTCTGTAAAATGGCTTAAGATGACTTGTGTTTGGGATTGGCGCCATATGAATAAACCGAATTAGTTGAATTAACATTAGACGGCTTTGCTTTTCCTGCTTCCGTCTATTTCAGAAACCAAAAAGACCCAAAACATGCAGAGTAGTGTGCCTTGAGGTCCAGGGTTGAAAAACACTGGTCTATTCCACCAAACTGGTTAAATCCAACAATCAGGGACTTACTTGCCTGGAGTCTCTCAGTAAGAGTTTCTGCTTGAGTAACTTTTTAAGAGACAAGAAAACAATAGTAAACAAACCATGGCAAACTGCCAATGTTGCTAACACTACATCCACATGAACGTGTATACACGTAAGTCACATTCTGCCATATAGAACAAAAGAGGTATGAATAGGGATCCAAATAAACTCTAATTATATCCCCTGCTCCGAGTAATGATTAAAGATTAATTTAAAAACAATTTCAGAGAGACTGTAAATATGAAATACCAGGTAACTGTTCCTTTATAACCATCACTGTTCGTAAACTATCTCAATCAGTTGTTACATTCATGCTTATTTTTGCACAGTTTCTTTCTTAGTCAGTTAAATAACATGCTGCTGTCATTTTGCACATCTCTAATGTTGCCACTATTTTTAAATGTCCATTACTGTAAAAATGTCCATAGCTGTATATTGGTTATTTATTCTCCAGGTGCATAGTATTTATATTGTTAAAACACTTCCCAGTACAGTATTTTATTGTTTTTCTTTTAATTCTTGTATGTTATTCTTATACACTTTTCTAAGGTCCACATTTGTGTGGCCATTTTTTCTATCATCTTTTTGCTGCTGTACCACCAGAATTTCATAATTGTAGGGCAATAAGGGGAATTTCTATACTGTTCTATTTTATTCTTTATTTTGTATTTTAAAATGTAAATGTTTTTAAAGTATTTTAAACATGAAATAAGAAGATAAATACGCTTTTTTTAAAAGAAAAAGTTTAATAAAGTAGTGTACTCCAGCACTGTGTAGTATGTCCTTTCAGCTGCTTCCTTAACTAGTTAAAATCACTCCTCAGCAGACTTGGCAAAGTTTTTATGTCGAATGCCTTTCATACCACAGCCAGGATTTAAACCCAGGTCCCCGACATGTCAGTCAAAGAATAAACATCAACAAGGGCCTGGATTTAAATCCAGGCGCTTTTTGATTTAAATCCAGGGTCCTTCTAAAGTTTGCATCATATCTGCTCTCTTTAAGTTTTGTTTATTGATTTTTTAAAATATCCATTATCTGACACGCTTGCCCCAATTGGGGTCACAAGGGGTGCTGGTGCTTATCTATAGCTATCTAACCTAAAAGTCATGTTTTTTGACTGTGGGAGGAAGCCAGAGTACCCAGAGAGAACCCACACATGCTCAAGGAGAACATGCAAACTCCATGCAGAAAGACCCCAGGCTGGGAATTGAACCCAGAAGCTTTTTGCTTCAATGCAGCAGTGCTACCCACTGCGCCACTGAGCAGCCTTTTAAATAGAAAAAAGCTACAGTGTCACAAGGCCACATAACTGACTACAGTTATGTGGCCTTGTGAGAGACTCCTTGAAAGGGTCCAACTATACTTGATAAATGACTTCTAGAGGATGGATGGATGAATAGATAGATGGAAAAACAAACGATATAATTGGAATTGAACAGGGGTTAGAAACATTTAAGATTTAGGATTATGAAAAGAAATTAAGACTCAAAGCTTAAAAGGTGTAGCAGGAGAGAAAAAGACAGAAAGAAAGTTAATGAATGAAGTTAAAGGAAAGCAGCCAAGTGGTTTTACACAAAAAACTCGTGTCTTTCTTATATCAAGTAATTTAACATTAAAAAAGTTTTTTAGGTCACTAATTCCTTTGGCTTCTAAATACAATGCCTGATACAATTATTGGCATAGCTGGTAAAACTGTGGAAAAAGCTTTTCCAGTTAATCACTTCCTGACTTTAATATTACACACTTTGCAGCATTTCTCTGAAGCACATTTAAATACCACCTTTGGTTCCATCTCACTTTGAACTGTGGGAGGTTAAAACATGTTTCTTTGTCCAGCCTCTTGTGTCACAGCTCAGATTATTTTCACATTTTGCTCTGCTTCACTATATTAAGGTGAGGCCTGTTTCCATGAAGCTTACTCTTGTTTTATAACGTTCACAAAGCCCTTGCCTTTGTTACAGAATGCCTTTTCCATATTGGAATTTTACCATAAGAATGATATTTTGTGTTTTTGAATCAAGAAATGAGGAATACTAAAAAGGTCCAAATTCCAGGGATCATTAAAGATATCTCTGTTGATGATGCCATAAATTTTTTTTTTATGTTTTAATAAATTCTACAAAAAAAATCCTGTTATAGGATTAAAATGTTCTGACATTTATTCAGAAGATCATAACAATACATCAAAAGATTATTTTTTCTTAATGTTTCTCACAGTCATCAGAAAGCATACCTGTGAAGGGCTTGCAATTTTCTAACAGTTGTTTTATTAATTTGCTTATAGTTGCTTTTAACACTAAAAATCTCTTTGTTTACTGTAATGTATATAAATATAAATTGTGAAACACTGATTTATTTAACATCTAAAGATTCTATTATATATCTTTCTTCTATTTTTTGTTAAGCAGGAGTCCTATAGTGGATCTAAAATTCAATAGACTGTAATGATATTTGCAAACAAAGACCTTTATTATATTATATATTCGTCAGGTAGAAAACTTGAAAAACAATAAACAGCACAACCTACACAACATGGTGTCGACCAGAAAGCTGAAAATAATAAGGAATTATACATTTCAGCGTCACACTGAATCCAGTACTGCATCCAAATCACCAAAAGAAGGAACTACTAAGATGAAATATACATTAAATATATCTGTAAAATGAATAAATCAGTTAAGATTTGTAAAAAAAAAAAATACATTTACAAATGATCAAACAGGTTTGTCCAATTTTAACTTATTTCCATTTAACAGGTCCATGTTTCAGCTCATTTTTAAAGGAAATAAAATAAAGCAGCGCTCAAAAGTTTGCAAAGCATTAATCATGGTCTGGTGTACGGAAAACAATCATGGCATTTTATTGGTCTGGATCTATTTTAAAGAGCCACTGTTTCTGTCAGCAGATTACAGTTAACAGCTGCTGCTTTCAAAATCTTTACTGCTCTTTTATCTTTTCTGTCGCAAATTTATTGTCAAACTTATTTGTTAGGAAAGTATTTGCCGTGTTTGATGCAATCATTGCATATATTTGCACAGTGAACTGAATGCAACCGCTCCAACAAGTTTAACATTACCAATGTTCAAAGTACACTTTAGTATGAAACAGTTGTAAGATGTATTCTTGCAATTGACCCTTAATTTCTAATTGTACCTAAAGCCTTGGTAGACTCGTTACATGCCCTTAGTGTGTCTAAAGTACAGAAATGGGCTTCTTATTACACACAAGATTGATAAGCTTTTTTATAAGTAAGAACTTAGTTCTTCTGCTGAAGGATTTACATTTTTCTGCTTTTATTATGAAGGTAAACACACATCTTCTTGGGAAATTGACACCACTGAGAGAAGGTCCTCAAAATCATCAGAATAGACCACACCTTCCTAGTTAGTGTGTCATCAGCACTCAGTACAGTACAAGTTGTACTTAACTCTGAGCTGATCAGTAGACCTTTATTACAATGATTGCACGTTGGAAAGCGTTGTGCTTTGTAACACATTCTCGCTTTAAGGTTAATATCACACAGGTAAATCCAGTACTTATATTCTAATTTTTAGGATTACCTGGTGAGCAGTAAGATAAAAGACAGATGTGTTTATTCTTTAACCATTTGATAATTTTTACATTGTTTCCTGAAGACATGAGCTTGTTGCAGCTAAAAGAATGTACGCTCGTTCCTTCCTCACCTCGGCTGAAAATGGGCCAAATAAAGCAACAAAATGCACCTCTGTGGCATAAGTGGATACAAATAAGAGAAGCACATTAATGATGACAAGAAAATTTTACATTTGACAAAAATTTAGAAATCCATTAGGGCATATTTGGTTCACAAAGGCACACTTAATTGAAGCACTAAATGCCTGCACTCTCAACGGAAATCTGAACTCATTAGTGCAAGGTTTAGGAAGGAAACTATTTGTCAATCTGCAGCCAAGTTTGAAAAGTGGAAAACAAACAACAATGACTCTCGTGGGTATTTTTTTTTTATCTGCAGTCATTATCTATAGAGCAATGATGCAAATATATCTTATTTGGTTTATGTTTCTAGATAACAGAGTGGTAATGGCGATCAACTCTGTATGATGTTTTTTACTTTTAAATGCATTAAATGTATCTTTGCTACCACATAAGGTGGTGAGAGCAAACAGTAAAAAGTGAGGAAAACATTGCAGCACTAAGCACTAAAGCTTGGCATTGTCTAAAAACAAAACTGAGGTAATAATTTTTGGACTAAAGGAGGAGAGATCCAGAGTTAGCTCACAGTTGATTATGGCCAAAATCTTGGTGTCATGATGGACTCAGACCTGAACATCAGTGGCACATAAAGGGAGTTACCAAGTCAGCCTTTAATCACCTGAAGAACATTTCCAGGAATAAACGACTAATGTTCAAGCAGGATCTGGAAAAATTCATTCATGCATTTATCTTTAGTAGAATTCATCACTGCAACAGTGTCTTTATAGGTTTGCCTAAAAAATCCATCAGAAAGCTGCAGCTGATTCAAAATGCTGCAGCAGTTGTTCTCACTAGAACTAAGAAAGTAGAGCACATCAGTCGGGTTCTGAAGTCCTTACACTGGCTCCGAGTAGCTCAGAGAATTGACTTTAAAATTCTTCTGTTGGTCTAAAAATCAGTGAATGGATCATCACCTCAATACATAACAGCTTTATAGTCAGTGTATCAACCTCCCAGACCACTTCTAGTCTTCTAGTTAAAGCCTACTCTGTAGACACAGAACTAGAACCAAACATGGAGAAGCAGCATTTAGTTCCTATGCTCCACTGATCTGGAACAAACTTCCTGATAATTTTAAAACTGAAAAAAAAAGATGAAAGCCTGACTTCTGTGAAATCAAATTTAAAAACTCATATAAACTGTTATTGCTAAATGGTTAACTGAGGTATAATTAGTTTAAGTTTGTGGTCTAACTAATGTATTTGCCCTGTGACACATTCGCCAGTGTGTCACAGGGCAACACAGACGCACTGAGACATACAACCATGCACACACACTCATTCCTAAGGATAATTTAGAGAAGCCAATTCACCTAAACAATCATATTTTTGGACCGTGTGAAGGAGAAGTACCCGGAGAGAACCAACACATTCATGCAAACTCCATGAAGAAAGACCCCAGAACAGGAACCGAACGTGAAACCTTCTTTCTGCAAGGAAATAGTGCTACAAACATCTCCATTTATATTTTCCTTCTATTTTATTATCTCATTCATGTAAGGCACTCTTTGTACTGAATCATGCTATATAGATAAACTTGCCATGCCTATACAATCATCAGAAAATATATATATATATAATTCTAATTAAAACAAATCCATTATCGCATCCAAAGATCAATGTTGTTGTCTTCAAATCATCTTGACATCTTCTAAGTCTATTAAATTCACACCAATATGTTGTAATATGCTATTGTATTCAAAAGCAATGCAGTTATTCAGTAACTGAACTGAACAGTACTTACGAGGTAATTTTACAAATACCTTGTTCAGACTAGGTTTAAAAACAAATATTTATTGTTGTAAAATAAGAATAGCCCCACTGTTAACTTATTGCAAAGGTTTAGTACTTACCTTATGTAAAGGTGACATAAGACTTTTTCCCCCCAGTTTAAGTAATATTGCATAGTTGATTTTTCAGACATATTTTTCTAAAAAACAAAGTAAACCTTACATTTTCTATGACTGGCCCATGCCTAGAGATGGTCCAGTAGTTTTATCTTTAAAAAGTAGTTTTCTCAGCAAAAGAAGCACATTATTTTTCACTTAGAGTTAATAAAAAAAAAAAAGAATGAGTTATGTTTGGTTAAACTATCCCAAAAGGGAGCTGCAAATGTTTTACAGTATAAAGTCCAAAAAAAAATCCATGAAGGTATGATACCCTTTGATTATAGCGTGTACCCCTGAGACTCCTGAAACACTGGATTACCAGGTAAGCTGGGTATTTTAACACATTTCTAAAATAATGTAAAAACATAATTTCTAACAGAGGTAAACTAATAGTTGCATTTGGATATAAAAAAGGATGCAGTAAAACTCTTATGCAAAGTGACAGGAAACAGATAGTATCTATAACATGGTTTGCAAGTTTTTAATGAGGTTTTGCATTTTTACAGATTTTTTAATTTCACAAAAAGTGGCATCGTGTGACTTTTTATGGGAGAACATTTTACAAGGATCACTGTTACTTAAACTCCTTAATAACACAATTTTTAAAAATAACTGAACACAGTTGCTTCAATATGCTTCTTCCCAAAAAGTTACTATATGTTATAATGTAATAAACAGATGAATAAATATGAGTAACTTACTTCATCTATTAATAAATGAATACAAATGCTACTCTTTAAGACCAATTGTTCAAGGGAACTGAAAAGTTTTTGAATTTATTTCAATTTAGTTTTCACATAAAGCGCCAATTCACAACACATGTCATCTCAAGGCATTTTACAAAGTTAATTCAATCGTATCATATAGACAGATTGGTTAAAACTTTTCTTTATGGGAAACTCTGCTGGCTAGCCTAGTAAACTAGCCCTGCTAGTTTGCCTGTTAGTTGTCTAGCCTCGATCAATGCCCCAGGCCCTAGAACTGGCGGGCCAATCACAACGCAGAGATGCCTTTTAAATTTCTGGACGCAAAGCGGGCGGGATTTTGAGGGCGTGACGACAAAGTTGCGCGACGCTAGAGAAAGCAAAACAAGGAAGATGGCAACAACTATTGAACAGTTCTCGTTTGACTCAGCTTTGAAAGGATTAGACTTGCATTTTTCGTTGAAATGTGAGCACGAAGAGACACTATACTCATTCATTTTTAAGAAGGACGTATTCGCAGTTTTACCAACAGGCTGTTTGTTTACACTCCCCCACCAGCTTTCTGTCACGCTCAGTTACACTCATTGGTCAGAGCGTTGGCCAATGGCACAGACATGGTTCGAAAAACAACGGCTTGTTCTCATAAACGATCTTTCGATGTCTCATTCATCGGGGCCAGACTAAATTACACATTTAATCTCACATTTAGTCTTGTTTATCAGGCTATCAGCTTGCTACATTGTGTTCTTGACTTTGCTGCAATCACACAAACTGAGACAGTGGAACAGGAAACTCCAGTAGAACCAGGCAATTGGAGGTTTAGGAAGACAGAGGCAGACACAAAAAAGGAACATAGATGCATTGATATATAAATATTTCTATCTGAAAAAAAAGGTATTGATAAACAAGCTCCATTTTATCCACTTTGTCCACTTTGTTTATGACACTTAAGCAGATGAGATGGTTTTCATGTCAAAAAGGATGAAAAAGAACATACAGCTTAGCACACTCAAAGCCAAGTCCATATTTATCTCTACTAGAAGAGCAGGACTAAACACTGAGAAACAGGCCCAACCCTCTTATCTACACTTAAAAATTATGTAGAAATAAGTAAACTTTTCTCAAATTAAGTGCATTTATCCTTAATATGAGTAGGTAAATGAGATGATTTAACAGTGCAATTAGTATATTTACTCTTAAAATAAGATATTTAGATAAAATGCACTTGAAATAAGACAATGCAATTGAGTTTTCTTATTTTAGATCTAAATTGTCTTGTTCCATTGGCAAAATGTCTCTTTTACCTCCTCAATTCAATAACAAATGCACTTATTTTAAGAAATAATAACTTATCTAGATTCCGATTTCTTCCAGTGTATAACCATAGGTTTTGTTGGCATAAGCATAGCTGAAATTGTTCCAGGATACGGTTACAGCTAAGCAGAGCACTTGGTCAGATGTATCCTCTATAAGAAAAGGAAGCAGAAATAACCAGTTTAGAAGTTATACTTTCAAATAATGCAGAAGTAAAATGTAGCAAAGTAAGAAAAAATTATCTTCATGTCCTCCGGAACCCTAACCCATTAACAGCATAACTGTAGAGGGAGCTCAGAATAACCTAAGCAGCTCTAGCTATAACCTTTATTAAAAGGAAAGGTTTTTAGCCTGGCAGTTTAGCTTGTACAGTAAGTACCAGCTCGCAACAAAGAACACTGAGTCATCCCTTCATTTAAAGCTATATAAGCTCAGAACCATGAGGTCCCTCCCTAGATCTGGGCACCTTAGAAAACTTTATGAGAGAGGCCCAGGAAATAAGGTGTTAGTATGAGAGATGACCAGAGACTCAGTGGTCATCAAGGTAGAGATATAGCGTTCCCTTTTAATAGAAGATAGAACAATTCTGTTGATCTTTATGTGAAGCTGCTGAGCTGATGCAGCGTTAATCTTAAATTAATATTCTTCAATATAATTTGGGTAAGAAGCAACTTTAGAAGAAAGCAAGCTCCAGTTGGAATAGCAGATGTAATAGAATATAAGACCTAATTTACTCTGGTCACTCTTGAGCCTGGAAAAGCTTTTCTTCAGAATTGAGTCTAAACTCATTCTTGCAGGACTGAAGGAGGCTGTGTGTCTTTTGTGTGTAAAAGAGCACTAACACTTGCAATTTTCCTCACAAATAAAAAAAGAAGCTTTTCCTAGTCATGAAGCATCACCAGACCTACCGAGATAATCATTAGGAATTATGATGCGCTCATTTCTCACCTCTCCAAATCCAATTTTGATGATTACGCGTTGTGGCTCTAAAGTCTATCAGAGTCGTAGAAGCTCATTTGGCATTACCTGGTAATGGATTACAGTCTTTACAGTCTGGGCAGAGCCCAGATGAGTGCTCTGCAGGTTAAAAGGTGCAAATTGTGCCAGAAGATGCAACAGGGTGTTCTTCAGACTTTCATTTGGGTTGTATGTACCAAAAGAGGCCATTTGGCCCCTCAAATTGGGCTTTTAACCATCAAGTTTTAAAGAAGAACATAACTAAAGGACATTTTCAAAATCTGGTCCCAGTCACTCTTGCAAATGTGAAAATATGTCAAAGTTTTGTTTGTGTACATTTTGGCCTTAGATGCAATAAGATCTATTTGATAACCCTAATATAACCCTTTTTTTTTTTTTAAAGGTTTGTTTTAGCCTCTGACAAAAGGCATAAAAAATTTTTGCACACTATAAATGACCTTTGCTTTAGCTTTGTTTAGGTTGGGAGTTTTATGGCTTTGAATGACTTTTAAGCCAGTTTTTCTTTTAGTTGTTCTTCTGTTTTTTTTATTATTTTGGTTAATCAGTTTTTCTGGTATCTCTGTTGCTGCATATATGTATTATTTCAGCTATTTTATAATGCAGCATAACCAAGACATATCTAACAAACGCATTCATTAAAAATGCATTCAGACTGCTTCTTTCAACTAAGTAAAATCTCTAAACTAAGGAATATGGTCTCAATGTATTATCTGGAACTTATAATTTTGTGTCTTTGCATTTAGACTATTGTAATAGTTTGTTTTCATCATTTCTAAACAGGAAGCAGCGCTCAAGACTGTAAATTAGTGCAAAACTTTGCAGCGAGAATTCTGACCAGTACAAATAGTAGAACTAACATAATCCCGATTCTAAAAAAAACTTCATTGTCTGTCAGTGTCTTATAGTATCATGTTTATTATAGACTTACATGGTCAGGCTCCTTCTTACACACTGCAAAAAATGGAAATCTAAATAAGTCATTTTTGCTCAAATTTAGTGCATTTTTTCTTGAATTGAAGAGGTAAGTGTGACACTTTGCCAATGGAACGAGACAATTTACATTTAAAATAAGAAAAAAAACTATAGTTTTGTCTTAATTCAAGCATATATTATCTAATTATCTTATTTTAGGAGTAAAAATACTAATTCCATTGGCAGGTCATCTTATTTACCTGCTCAAATTAAGAGTAAATACACTTAATTCAAGACATTTTTCACTTATTTCTAGATTTTTTTGCAGTGCATCAATGATCTGATCCAGCCCTACATCTCTATGCAGGCTCTGAGGTCTGTAGATTAGAATCTGCTGAAGTTTCAACGCACTTCTTTTCATACCAGAGGTAACCTTCCCTTTCAGGCTGTTGCTCCCAGTCTATGGAATGATCTCCGGTCAGCATTACACTCTATTGACTCTGTTGTCACCTTCAAAAGCATACTTAAGACCAATTTATTTGATAATAATATAATTTATAAAATGAACTTTATTGATCTCACATTGGAGAAATTTACCTCTGCATATAAGGGTCTTGCTCAGTGGCCCAGAGTGGCAGTGGGGCTCCAACTCATAACCTCAGGATTCCAAGCTCTATGCCCAACAATTAGGCCGCCATTAACTACCATATGGGCTGCTATGATTTCCTCTTGTCTTGGCCTTTTATATTGGGTATTTTCTGATGTTTTATCTGTGGCTTTGGTCTGTGAAAGGAGCTTTATAAATAATGCTTACGCACTTACAGTACTACAATTTTTCTTTTCAGTTTTATTTTCATGGGGCATTCATTGTGTGATGATGAGCAGTGCAATAGCGTTTATGTATTTATCTACTTTTTTATTCATATATTTATTATTGTCCTTTATTGAAAATGCAAATCTTACAAAAAAGGTGGCAAAATATTTTTCCCACCCTAGAGATTTCTGTTATTTGTATTTCTCTGTCACCCTTTAGTGTTTCAGATTATTAACACACTTTGATAACAGACCTATGTAATCTGGGTAAATACCAGATGTAGTGTTGTTTATTGAGAAAAGAAAGCTGACTGAACCAACCTGACACCGAAGCCTAATGACTAATTAGGTTATATGGAATTATTAAAAAAAGAAAAAAACTCAATGTTGGAACTGTAACTAATATACAGTCGTATGTTTAGATTATCACTGTTGCTTGCCTTTATGATGGCTACACTTTAAAAATTGAAAATGTCTTGAGAGCTGTACTGAATGAATTTTATTTTTGTACACACTCTGCACAAAGAGAAGAAAAAAAAGTCTAATTGCTAAATGATTATTTCATCGTTGGCAGTAACTTCTGTCCTTAATGTTTTCCAAAAGCTGTTTATAATTTTTATTTTATTTTTTTTGGTTTATGTTGTTCTTACAAATTTCCTTCATCGGTGGCCTTTACAATGTCAGCCGGTTTTAGGTTGTAATTAGACTACTGGACTTAGCCACCTTGCTTTCCCCCAGGCTTTGCTAGTGTTTTTGAGATATTTGTACTATTTCAAAACTCAGGCTTGCTAGAAAGATAAAGATCCCATGTCTGTTAAAGAAGTAAAGGAGCCCCAGAACATATACAATACCGCCATCATATTTTATTATAAAGATGATGGCCTTAATATTAATCCAACCAGTGAAAATATTGTAGAATAGAATGCAGCTGTGCAAAAAATAGTGTTAATCATCATAACTTCACGGTTTAATAAGAAATCAATGGTGTTTAATCAGCTTTTAATCAGATATTTTAAGAATATTTTTGATCTTATGAAGCCGAAAAAGATTGATGAAAAGTGAAAACACAATAATTGTACCGTAAGATAAATACAATGATATAGCTATAAACAAGGAGCTAAATTTTTAGATCCACAATTTTGAATATGTTCTAAATCTCCATCCATCCATCCATCCATCCATCCATCCATCCATC
>NW_015150942.1:437343-442400 GCF_000732505.1 Cyprinodon variegatus | reverse complement strand
TATATATAAAGCTATTCTGTGTTTTGGGAAATTCAAACTCTTTGAAAGAAAAAATATAAAGTTTGTTGTAAAAAAAATTTAAAAATGTTTCTAAATTTGCATTGTTGGTTCAGAGGTTAAAGGCATCCCCAGCATCGGTTTCAAATCTAAATTGATGCAATCTTTTGTACAGTCTGCAAATTACTGTCCTCTGATAAATATATGCCACAACAAAATCTAAAAAAAATTCTTCATATTTCAAACTTAATAATATGACTATAGTTCCTGAGATATTTCAAGTTCTTTCCAGAAACTGCAAAAAAAAACAAGCGATAATAAGCGGCAGATCAGTGCAAACAAATTTATTTGGATAGCATGGCTATGGTTATGGAATAATATGATGTACAGGCATATTTTTTTCAAAATGGGTTTTTTGGGGCGGAAACAGCTGGCACACAGAAAGAAGAAGTCCTTTGTGCCCTGGGAGAGATGGATTTATCAGTAAGAGGAACACAGAAGGTTATGTTGCCTTCAGAACTTATAACCCCAAAGTGTTGACCTCCAGTTCACAGATGACCCCTGACATCTGTTTATGCTTGCTTGTGTATTTTAAACTTCAACAAACACCTTAAATGTCTGTCTCTGAAACTGCACAAAGGCTGCTTCATCATCAACACTAAAGTATGTTAGAGCTTTGCAAACTGAACTTTGAAGGCCTGTCGGCATCATTGGACACACAGAAACATGCTGAAATCTCTTGATCAAAACAGACACATCAATAATCTTCAAGGGCACTAGGAACCAAAACAGGAAATCAAAAATGCCTATCCTCCAGGCTTCCAGGGTCCTTTAAGGGTTAGAGGTTCATGCTGACCTCTGAGTTACGGGACAGGCCAGGCATCACATGCTGGCAGCTTTGTAGAAGTGAGAGTGGGAAGTTGCTGCTCTTATTGTGACAACCTGGCACATGAGGTGACACTGAGGGCACTGCTTTGCAATTTGTGTAGACAGCTTTTAATACTGATGAACTGTTAACATGATCTCTATTAAAAGGTATAGGAATAGGTGGGATTACCCTCCTTTCCTCAACGCATTCATTTTTGCATCAGCTAAATTTAGTATAGATGCTGGTATTTTATGTGTTCTTGTAAAAGTTGTCACATTTTTTATTTACTTTTTTTTATATGTTATAAAGGAACAAAAACACCTATGCATTTCATATAAATTTGATTTGATAAATCAGTGGTGCAAGAAAAATCATACATGGCTTTTAGCACTTTTCACACAAAAAAACACTAGTAAACACAAGTGGCAGCCTTGGGGTTAGTGTGTAGGGCAGCGGTCACCAACCTTTTTACAGTTGAGGGCTAATTCATGGTTACTGAGTCACAGCAAGGGCTACCAATACTGACCTATGAATTGCAAGGGTCAACGTTCACCTAAACTTCATACATTATAAACATATCTTTATCGTTTCTTTAAATTTCTAATTTTCTTTTAGACATTTTCATTTTGAAATCTCTACAAATGCTTAAATGCCATATATGATTAAATGATGAAATGTTCTATAACTGATTAAAAAAAGAAGAGCAACAGAATACAGTGAAATTTCAAACGTAGCTCACTGTTGAGTTGTTCTATTTTCAGAATACTCTAAGGGCACCCCTTGTGGTCCTTGAGGGCCCCTTGGTGCCCGCGGGCACCATGTTGGTGACCCCTGGTGTAGGGCTTGGAATCCTAAGTTTCAGAGTTCGAACCCCACTCCCACAGACTGCCACTCTGGGTCTCTGAGCAAAACCCTTAACTCAACATTGCACAATGGCAGCCCTCTGCTTTCTAAGCCGATGGGTTAAATGCAAAGAGAGAATTTCGTTGCGCTGTACTTGTGACAGAAAATGGAAAAAAAAAAAAATAATAAATAAATAAACAGCATTAACAAAACCAAAAAAATCCACCAGGAATGTCACAACGGGCAAATTTGTGGTGACGTTTAATGCAGTTAGGTCATAAAACAATATGTTTATACAAATTACTGACAGTTGTGGCAGTTCTTGCTTAAATGCAAGAGCTCCTCTGTCTTTACCCGGGTTATAATAAACAACATAGAGTTCAAATAAAGAAGAAACGGATGAGAGGAGAAATCAATCTCAATATCAATGTCAATATCAAATACAGTAACGAGTAACAATAACTTCTTTTTGCTGGTTTCAAACATCCAGAGGAAAATATTCCCTACATGGCTCTTTGCTTATAAGACCATAGAATCAACCAGAATGCAGTTTCCTCCTTGACCCACAACCCCTGCAATCTAAGATAAGGAATAGATATTTGTTCCGACATAGACAAAACTCTTTTTTAAAAATTCCTTTGAAAGCTATTCCCTGAAAACCATCTCTCTTCATAAAGCTCTCCAGTTATCTATTAATGTTTTTAAATGAATCTCAAATCAAGATTCTGTTCAAGAAGTAAATTTTAAGAAGTCAATGAAAGTAAATCAGCAGTTAGTAGTAAAGAGGTGGAGTTAAGGTTAGGTTTATACGCAGGGAAATATCAGAGTGAGTCAGTTCAGACATCAGAAGAGACTTTGTGAAGCTGAATAGCCGTAATCAAACTGCTTCGCTATGCTGCTTTATTCTGAAAAGAAAAGTGGAAATGACTGAATATTTATGACACATGTACAAAGACAGAGTTACTGCATGAGCCCAAGATGCAGCTCCAGATAGCCACCAAACGTTCTAATGCACGTTTTCTACAAATATCCCTCAGAATTTTCTCTTTTGCTTTTCCATCAAAGGCTTAGAATATATATATTTTAAACCTTTTTTTTATCTCGTTTTCTATTCTATTTGTGTAAAAGACATCTGGATCTTTTGTTCATTTATGTCAAATTCAAAACATCATTTTTTTTCCTCACATATTTTTACATGAAGCTTTTTTTTTTTTTTTTTAAGAGATGCATGACTACCTGTTCTACATTTATATTATAATTTTCACATGTTTATCAATACTTTGAGTTGGTCCGAGGTATTTTTCTTCAATTAATGAATAATTTTTGGGGGTTATTATAGTAAACATTTTAAAATTAGAAAAAGGTTAGATTTATAGTTTTGTTTGTTTTTACACATGAGCTGTAAACAAGCCTTGTTTCCTGCAAAAAAAACACAAGACAATAAAATAAACAGTGCAACCAACAAGCTTGAAGAATAGCACCTAAGCTCTTTATTTTCAGCCATCTTTTCATTTACTTATAAACCTGCAGCCTTGAGGAAATGATGTGAACTCATCACATTCCCCCATCCAATGCTTTCTAAATGTCTGTTTTCTTAGAAACCAAATTTCTGGTTATAGTTGCTGCATTTTAGTTTGAGGTATGTCTGGCACTGAAAAGTAATTAGGTAAGAACAGTAAAATTTAGGCTTTGCATTTAAACACACAATCTGCTAAAAATCGACCTTCCACATTAAACAAATGGTCTTTATTGCCAGATCCCTAATGATAAAATGCGAAAAGGTAATACGGTTTGTTTATAACATGATTAATTTAATTTGTTTTTAGGATTCTTGTACGCTGTTTTTAGGATTCTTGTACGCTCTTAAAACAAAATGAAATTAGATTTTGTGTAAAAAAAACAAAAACCTGTAGATATTAAGCCATAAATTTAAATACGTCGGTGCAACCACCTGAATTAGATCAAAAGCAATGGAACAGTGGAAAAAGGCATGAAAGTCCAATGTGTTTCTTTTTATTTGCTTGTTTTCCTTCATTCATCAGTCTTCTGGATGCATTAAACTTAAACAAAAAACAGCTCTGCTTGGTTTTAATGTTCTATGTGTTTGCAATTTTGTTGAAACCAAATGCACCCTTTTGATGGCTGGTACTTATGCAGAATTATTAAAAGCAAGATTTGACAGAAGTGGCTGTAAACGGACCAGAGAGGGCTTGGTGTAAAAGAAAATGAAAAAGGTATTGGTAATAACAGATGTAAGAATGAGTGCGGTTTGTCTGACAGGAAAGGTTGAAGTGTGTGTGTGTGTGTGTGTGTGTCAGTGTGAGACTGAAAAAACGCAGCCGAGAGGAAAGTTTTTATCCGTGTTTGTCAGACTTTTTTTCTTTTTTTTTTTCTGCTGCTGGTTTCCTGTAAGAGGCTGAAGAGGTTTATTTATTGCTGGAGAGCTCCGTGCCTCGCATTCTCTTTCGGTACAATGTGTGATGTGGGAGTAATACTGTTCTTCTGAAAAGCAATTAAAACCATCCAGGGTTCAACATTTTTGAAAATAGGAAGAAAGAAAGCAGCCTTATAGCCAACACCTTTTTTTTTTTTTTGAAGAATCATGTTTCCTGTCTCTTATTTTCTCTCCGTTTGGCACATCCTCCATATATCTCTTCAGCAGAGGCTTTAATTTGTCTCCACACCTATTTAAAAATACTTCCCATGAATATGATTTGATTTTAAAAAGTTACGTCTAATAACTGTTTCTCTAAATGCCCTTGTTGTGAAAATGCTAGAAAATAAAGCTGTAATGCTTCAGTTGATCTAGTTTTAAAAGCTATTTAATGGTTTTACTCTAGTTTCAGTTTGCAAATAAATCAAGCATCCCTCTCTGCCACTTCAGATGAATGTGGGCTGAGAGATAATTTAATGTGATGTTGTTCTGTTCCATGACCTGTTGGTTCTGGACAGATTAAAAGCTTATTGGCACCCAGTCATCCTGGTTCTTGGACTCGCAAAGAGGCAGATGCAGCTTCAAACATGGAGATTAAAATACATTATGCTGGATCGTTAATGTTTTATTTGATTCTGATCGTGTTCAGATGTCACAAAGCTTACTATGGTGTACTATGAACTGTAAGGAGTGACAGTTTTAGCCTCCTGGCTGGACTTAAAGTGAACTTTTTAAAGAAGTGAAATACTGGAGTTTCCTTCAGACTGTAAAATAGAGGGGTGACATAGACCTGTAACACTGAAATCCATCCATGCATCCATCCTCCAATCCATCCATCCATCCATCCATCCATCAATCCATCCATCCATCCATACCTTCATCCATCCATCCATCCTCCAATCCAACCATCGATCC
>NW_015150942.1:423894-436681 GCF_000732505.1 Cyprinodon variegatus | reverse complement strand
CCATCAATATCAACAACAGAGATGGCACCATTGGTATCTTACATGTAATTTTTCTTCTACAAAAAAGTGGAACTAATTTAGTCTATTCTGTTAATGTTTCTAAGCAGTTTGCATTTGTTCACAAAATAGATTTTCAAAGTTAATTATGCCAACTGTTTTTCGTCTATATGTAGCACCAAATCACCCAAGTGTAAAACAGTAGTTGGCAATAAAGTATTTTCTGAGCCTGAGATCACTATGGAGGAGATTCTATGAAGGGGGGGAGGGTGGATAAAATGTTTTTCTTACTGTCCTTGCTGTTCAACAGAGGTAAAATCTGTTATGACCTACAGTAACAACTGGGGAGGTAAATGTTTTACGTAGAATGCTTTGGATTTCTTTTCTCTGTTTTTATATCATTTCTTTTGTTTTTTCACTATTTGGTTAAACAATATGTATATAAATAGTTATTATTATTATTACAGTGAAAGTATAAATGTTGACTTCATTCCAGAAATAGAGGAGAATAAAAAATCCTGATTTCCCAAGCTGTTTTCATCCATTTACTTTGGGTTTTTCACCATTAGTTTAAGTTCAACAATTGCTTCACTGATGGTCCTTCCAGCAACCAGTGAAGCTTTTAACAAAGACATAGTAATAATAAAAAAAATAAATCATAATGCTGTGCTGGGAAATGACTGGGATGCACCCAGCTGGTGAGCACAAAGGAGCATTTAGAGGCCAAATATTACTCTTTGAGCGAAACAGACCAACATCTCCTCAGCAAATATTGTATCAGAACTGATTAGGTAGGGGAAGGTTGAATTGACAAATGTACTCAATAAACTGATCCTATCTGTTTGCTTAAGCAAAAACACAGTTATAAATCTGAGCAAGAACAAATAAAAACACTCCAAAGTAATTTTTATAAACAGAAATAATTAATTACAAGCAACTTGCTTGTAAGCAATGTTTCAATATTTTTATATTAACCTTTAATAGCAGACAGATGTTAATTGTATATTAAAATAACATCTTAACGTACATCTCTGTTTTCACTTTAGCTTCATGTTTTAGTTAAGTGTGAATATTAAAGATGTTTTTTAGCAAATGCTTATAATTTTGGAATATGAATAACATTTGGTAGCATATAAAAATTCTCAATCCCACTATATTGTCTTCTAGAGTATCTTTCTTAGCTGTTCATTTTTTTATGCATCTTAACATTCTTTATTGAATTTGCTGCAGTATCTTACACAAATTTATTTCTTAAACAGCTATTGATTTAGGCCTATATTTTTTTTCTAACCAATCCGTAATGCTTAGTTTTAAGTGAAACGACAGTGCCCCCTAGCGGTCTACTGTTGACTCACGCCTCAGTCTGCAACACAAAAAATAAAAAAGGCACACACGCAAAAAAAAATCAACTATCAGACGTATTAAGCCGGAATTTTACCAGATCGTCTTCAAATGTTTCCCCCAAAAAACATAAAAAATATTTTATACTATACTTTCATGCTTTTTTGAATATGTTATACTTTCATGAAGTTACCAAATTTCAAAACATTTTGAGAAATATGCCATTGCTTGACAGCAATTTAAAAAGATTTTGAGGAAAAATCTTACGAGGTTATTATCATGTCAAAGTGATATTCTTTGGAAATCGTGTAATGAATGTGCAAATATCAGTTAAAATTGGGAACAAAACTATTGAAAAGGTCTATGAACATACATTTCTTGGCGTTACATTCTGTCATAAAATCAGCTGGAAACCCCACATTATAAAAATGAAAACCAAAGTTGCAAAGATTTTAGCCCTCATAGATAAATCAAAACATATGATCAATAACAAAGCCTTATATACTTGCTTATCCTCCCTTATCTAACATACTGTGTACAGATCTGGTGGAAATGCATATAAAAGTAATCTTGACCCATTGTTCAAAGTTTAGAAAAGGGCAATAAGAATACTCGATTTAGGAGGATCACAGCTGGATACAATTCCATTATTCTTTAAATAAAAAACAATGAAGCTTGTGGATCTAACTGTATTTAAGACGGCTCAAATTAGGTTTAAAGCTTCACAATTGGCACTTCCTGAAAGTATACAAAATATGTTCTGCAAATGATCCATCAAGTGCAACCTGAGCGGTCAGATGAGTTTTGACCCAGGACTCCAGAACTGAAAAGCATGTGTGCCACGAGACGTGGATTCGAAATATGGAATAATCTAAAAGAATACATCATATATTATAAAAGTCTGGTACACTTTAAAAGGGTTTACAAAGAGTCTATATTTCATCAGTCATTCCATAGGTCTACAATACATAGGTCTATTTTATCATTTATGATCGTCTAAATTATAAAAGGAAAGTAGAAATACAAAACATTTACCATATTTACCAGGTATTTCCTGAGTTTTTTTGTAGGTTTATAATGCCACCCATTTTTTTGTTTTATGATCAAACAGCTGATAAAAGTAGAAAATAAATACAAAACATTTACCAAGCACTTTATCAAGCATTGACTTGGTCTTAAACATTTGAGTTTGATCCATCATAAACCATAGAATATTATGGACATTTTGAAGGACTAACAAAGTGCTTATTAAATGTTTTTGTATGCCTTTTAACTTTTCAAATGTATAATTTGTATGATCATACACGAGTAAAAACAGATGCTATGCATATATTAGTACCTGATATCTATCAAGAGTTAAACTGTAAACAGTTTTTATAAGGTGAAAATCTAACTGCAGCTTCATGTATAAGTCAGAGGTGGGTTTTTCGAATTCCAACCTTCTCCTTTTGAGTTTACAATTCATTGTATTTTCTTGTGGTAACATTTGTTGTTTGTTGGTTTTGTTTGCTATTGAAATAAAGTAATAATAATTAAAAAAATCATGCTAGTATAATCTAGTCAGTGTCAATCAGTCATCAAACCTCTGATCTGCAAGTTTAACAGTGTATGGATTGTAAACATGAAAAATGAATATATTTTTGTCTTTCTTTATCTAGGCGTAAAACATCACTGACTGACTGACTGACTGACTGACTGACTGACTGACTCACTCAAATGGGGGGGTTCAGTGAACTGTAGAGACACTAATGGGATTCCTGACAGCATAATTTAACGATGAGCTTGATGCTTTCTATCTCACTCACATCTGCTGCTGCTTTCCTCATTTCCCAGCCGCTCTTCCTAACACTCATCCATCAACTCATCACTCCGCAAAGCTATAATGGCTAATTTGTTGTCATCTAATTTAGCCACAGACAAGAATCCAGATTATTATCTACACTTTAGCAGACTACATATTTATATTCCACTCTATGGATATATCTGCTTTTAAGTGTAAATTCTGGACAAGAGGGGAAAAAATCGACATACAAAATATATGAACAGGAAGGGAGACCTCTTGAATATTCAAATAGATAGAAAGATAAAGACGCTGACTAATACTGAATAGAAATCCATATTACTGTAGGTACTAAATAATGTTCATATAATCATATTATGTTTTTGAAATAGTTTTTTTCGGTATAGCTTGTTATATAACATATTAATTAGTCAGTTCATGGGTCCTAATTCAATTGGTTTGCTGGTTTTCTTGTTTTTGTTTGTTTTTGAATAAAGAATCTGATTAATTTGAGATGGTTTCATCTTTGTCCACTAGGTGTCACACTAGAGCTGAATATTCAGAGAACCAGGACCAACTTTTTTTGTTCCCTTAAGGGAAATATTTTCTCCTGTTTTGTTTTCATTCTTTCTTTCATGTATATCCCCCCTTTTTTTTCTTTTCTTTTTTTAGATTGTTATTGACTTGGCTTCCAATAGAGGGTGAGATTGTGTTTGATTAACCAAATCTCAGTTGATTTGATTGTTATGATTTAAATAAGTTTTTTCATTATTTTTGACCATTAGTATTTCTTCAGGGCCTGTTAAATTCACATCCACATATTCAGTGATGGTTTATGTTATGATTAATATGGCCCATCACTGAGGATAGTAGAACCTACCAGAACTGCAGGTGGAAAGTTTTATTTGTTTTCAACGAAGGAGATTTCTGCTGTTTTATTAACTTTGTAGTTTTCCAATTATTAAGCAGGTGGATGTCACTACAGCTGATATCTGATTTTCAAATAAAGATTTGACAATAAATTAAAGCATTCATTCTAGTATTTTACCTTATATAATAATATATATATAATATATTATATATATAATATATTATATATATATTATATATAATAATAAAAAGAGAAATCAAATCTGAAACCAATTATTATACAATGTTTGCAAGTGAGTTAAAGCAGGATTTGTGATTTATAAAATGAGATTTATGGGTATAACTTATATCCTAGAAACAGGAAAGAAAATAACAGTTTTTCCTTGTTGATAACTTTAAAATTATCTAATTTTTATTGACATGTCAAGAAATATTACGATTGACCAAAAATATGTTTCCCTTCATCAACACTGTTTTAATTTACTTTATTACTGTTTAGGTAAGCTAATCATTCCAAAAGTATTTTTAATATTGTATCTATGGTTTTATCAAATATTGCATCATTAAAGATATTGACAACCACTGATTAATCCTATGTTTTGCATCAAACACTTTAAGATGGAGAAATATACAGACATTCATGGCCATAACTTATTTAAATGATTTGCATTATTTTTTATCAGTCAAATACTATACAGTAATATTCTCCCTTTAAGCACCTGTCTGTTCTGATTCCAACCTGCTCTCAGTACAGGATCACTGCAAAAAATGTAAATCTAAATGTTTTCCTAAAATAAGTGCATTTTTTCTTGAACTGAGGTGGTAATTGAGACAGTTTGCCAATAGAACGAGACAATTTACATTTAAAATAAGAAAAAAAATATTGCATTGTCTTATTTCAAGTACATATTATCTAATTTTCTTATTTTCAGAGTAAACATACTCATTCCATTGGCAAATAATCTTATTTACCTACTCAAATTAAGGGTAAATACACTAAAATTAAGACATTATTTCTTATTTCTGGATCTTTTTTGCAGTGATCACAGATGCACCCATGAGACTCGCTGCAGCATCTCTGTCAGGATTAAATCACAGGTGCGCAGCACCAGTAAATACAAAGTTAATCAAATTAAGCTTCTGTTGAGATAACTTGATAAAATAAAGACAATTCATATGTTTGTTCCCTTTGGATCTGATATCTATGGACTGTGTATCCAAGTCAAACGTATAAATCAACCGAACAGGATCGGAAAGCCCCTCAGTTTCTAGCTCATTTGTTATCCCCAACTCTGGTTAACAGTTAACCTTCTTTCACGCCTGATTTCATGGTAATTCTTAAGAAGTATTTCTGGCTCTGAGGTCAGGCAGAAGTGATGCTGGAACCACGGCAGGAACATCTCTGTTACCCTGCGTTGAAGCCTGACTGATTATCTGCAGCTGCTGATTTATTGCTGAGCAACAAAGAAAGCCTTCCATTGTGTCCTGGAATAAAAGCCAGGAATGTTGGACGCTCCATTAATTAGCCACTTTGTTGTGCTGTTGCATGGGGGTAGCAGTAATGATTAAGCTACCCTGTAGTCACATTAACAGAGACTAAAGAGCAGTGTTGTAGTGTAATGGCTTTCCTCTTTTGAGCTTTTATTCCTAGGAGGTGTGCTACAGAGTTTTACGGTGGGGGTTTCATGTCACCCACAGAAATAACAAACTAAAGCTCGTATATTCACAGCCTTACCTGAGTACAGAAATTAACTACTTTTAATTCAGGTAGTTTATGCTGATTACAGCCTCTACAATATGATCATTAATGGTGCATGTGTTCAGATTATCTTCACTGCAGCAAAACCTACAACAAAATATTCTGGAAAAATCATTGTGATTTTATGCTTTTCAACACAAACACACCCATATATGTATATATACAGTCATATTATGAAAACGTATTTGTTTTAGTTTGTGAAACACGTTATATAGATAAACTGAAACATATATAGATACACTGAACACTGAAATTCGGAACTTATAAAGGACTGAAAAAAATATACATAAATTTGGGGTAAATGAAAAGCAGGCTTAGTTCCTGCTTAAAGGTAATTTTTATTCTATTACTGACAAACCAGGTTCATCAGAACTCGCATCATCATTTCCTGAGCATGGCTATATGGATGGATGACCTGGAAAGAGAGAGATCTTTGTCTTTTCCATCTACCATGCAGAAGAAAGAGTCACATACATGAAATAAAACAAGTTAAAACTAATTCGGATGGTGCAGTTTGGACACATTGCCATGGGTCTTTTCTCATGGAGAATGCATATCTTCTTCATGCCTGCAGGAATTTTCTCTTAGAACTCCAGCTTCCTCTCACAGCCAATAAAACAAAACCATTTTAGACTAAATGGTCTCTTTAAATAAAATGTTTCCCTGGCTGTCCATCCAGTGAGTCTGAATATATTTTAAAGTCCTTCCCAATGAGTGTTGGAATAAGGCACAAGTGACCTTGCAACCTTTTATACGTAAAGCACTTATTGGTAGATGGATGTTTAACCTTAGACACAACCTGCAATACAATGGGTCAAATAAAACAAGCAATAAAAACTGGGAGAAAGGTACATATTCCTTCATTAAAAAAAATAACAAAAAACAAACTGTTGTCTTTGCATTGGTTTATTAATTTTCCCACAGAACCCCAAAGAGTGTTTCTTTTTAGACACAGTGAAGCTAAGCAAGTTGTGCAGGAGATTGTTCGACAGTAGGGGGCAGTAAAGCTGTGCAGATCTTTACTAAATGGCAGAACTAATTGTGGACACTGATGTTGGAAATTAATACATCTCAGAAGAGTCTCCTTGCATGTTGCATATGCTGCAGTCTGTATCTGTATGTTGACAGACTTCTCTGTCAACGCGTCTCTGTTATGGACACAGTCTCCTCCTCCTCCTCCTTCTCCTCCTCCTCCTCCCCTGTGAGCTGCAGCTGTCATGGTCTGCAGGTCTTGTATCTTTCTCTTGCATTGGTGACTTAATTGCTGTCTGTTCATTTTGTTTATCTAAACCTGCATGCTACCCTTCAGTTTAAATATTAGTTAATTTAATTATTACCTTTTTTCTCTTACCCAGTTACATGTTCTTTGAAAATTGCTCTTCTTTTTCTAATTTGTGATTTTGATCTCTATTGTTTCTTTATTTTTTATATTCAGTCTTTTTTGGCTTTCTTGCTTTTTTAAAAACAAACTTACAGAAATATTTCTAAAGACTGTTTTTTTTCTTTTAAATTTTGACTTTATCATTAATTTTTTTAGTCAGGTAAATGATGATTATCAGAAAACCTTATCTATGTCTCTTAACTCTGACTGACTCAGTCATTTGATGAATATTTCTAATCACAAGGGATGAGGCACAAAATTTAACAAAGATCCAAGTTAACTTTCAGCTTTAGTCTCTATTTTAGGTTGCTTCTCTCAGGACCATTTGTCCCATTTCTTAATTAAATGATATGGCTTTCATTTTCTTTAAAAATATATATATGATTTTAGTTTCTGGCTCTGATCCTTATGCTGGATGTGAAGCATTTCATCCAATCAGATATACTTTTTAGTTGATGCTTTTCTACTGCAAGGGTCATGCATTTGAGCCAGAACATAACTTTTATGATTTATGAGAATGTATGGATAGGAGCACAGGTGTAGGAGCTGAATGAAAAAAATCTTCCCCAAAGTTTAGAGTTAGATGATGGATCTCCTGCTTAATCCCCTTGAAAAACACTGTATTCTACTGCTTTGACTCAGCTGTGTGACACTGAATCACAGAAATAACAGAGATAATAAACAAACCTACACTCATAAATATTTTAAATAGTCTACAAAGACCATAAAAAGAGTGGAAAACTCACAGTAAGTATGTGTATGTATTGGGGTGCCGCTAAAGTTGAGATCTGTACTTTGCATTAGTTCTTCTCAGCCACATTCGGTCCATAGACTAACACATACGGTAGCATGGGAGGTTTTGTTGTAAGAGTGGTTTGATATAAAGTAAAGGACACAGTAGTGAGAAAATGATAGGATACTGTACTGAACATAAATCTAACCAATGGAAAATTTCACCAATGACAGTAAAAACCAAACTGTCAGGATTTGATGTTTGATTGAGGACCCAAAAGCAGAGGCAAGTTGGCAGAGGTGAATTTTGGTGGGTTTAATGAGGTTTACAGGTACGGAGGCAGGAATCAAAGATTCAACAAAAAATAACAACGAACCAGAACCAAGGAGACATCAGGGGAAACCAAACTCTAGGAGCCAGGGAGAGACGAGGTAAGCAGACAGACGTTAGACCAGGATCCAGCAAACAGGAACTGAAGAGGGAGGCTTTTAAAGGGGACAGAGACGAAGAGAGGGCTAACGAGAGGATTGAAAACAGGTGAGGACAGAGCAGAAAACAGAGCTAGGGAAAAAGGACACAAGAGGGCAGCAGAGGACAACAAATGGAAAACCAAGACTGTGACACAAACAAGAAACCTTGGAATAAAAGAGAAATAAAACAATTTCCAATTTGGAACAAATTAGGACAGCCTAAATTCCTTTCTACTTTAAATTGCCGTAAGGGGAAACAATACCAGGTGGATATGATGGAAATATATACATTTATTAGCACTTTGAACAAGGTTTGTACTGTTTAGGTGTAAAGACATTCAATTTATGGTTCTTCTGACTATTAAAAATATTATAAATCTTTTTTCTGAGACCCTAAGAAAGGAGACTTGAGCAGCCAATAACATTGGTAAAGGTTTATGACAAGTCTAGAAAAAACTAACTTCAACTATTCCCTTAAATGGAGATCAGTCAAAGAGTGGAGGACATTTAAAACAACTATAAAATGAACATTGTTGCCCAAACAAGTTCTCCCTGACTATAAAATAAAGTATCCTAAAAATAAAATTGTCAAAACCCCTAAAAATTCATCATGAAAAAATGAGAACTTCCATTACTTACATCGGGCTTTTTTCTACTGTTGATATAAACGCTTTTGTAATGAAAGAACTGGAGATTTCCAAGAGGGAAACATTTGCTCTCCAAGAAAAACATGTAGGGCAGACTGAAGTGTTCCAGTGTTGTTCATCTGATACATGAGCAAAGAATTGAATTATTTGGATAGACGTCATGTTTGGCCTAAACCAAATACAACATTGTTGTAAGAAGACTGGAAGGTTGGAATGAAAGTTAGATGAAAGGTCCTACCTATAATTAAATAACTTTTGTTTTATCACAGGGGGAAAGAATAAACATCTGGCACAGATGGGGACGTTACTTTAGAAAAAAAAGGAATACTTAATAAGTTGCCCTATTGATTTTTCACCTTTCTGTGTGTCACATCAGTTTGATTGATTTTCAAATTTAGTCTGGTTAGCTTAAAGACATTACAGTGTTCACACCCTTCCCTTTGAGTCCTTCACCTCTTTAGGTACAACAACCTGAGCAAAGAGTAGATTAGATTATCAAAATGGAGAGTGGCCCAAATCCCCTCCAAAGAAATTGGAAAAACATCCAGAAAGACCCCAAAAATATGGTTGGAAATTCTGCACTGAAAAAATAGAAATCTAAATAAGTCATTTCTTCCTTAAAATAAGTGAATTCTTTCTTCAATTGAGACACTTTGCCAATGGATCAAGGCAATTTACATTTAAAGTAAACTTATTAACTGCAAAAAAGATCCAGAAATAAGTAATAATGTCTTAAATTTAGTGTATTTACCCTTAATTTGAGTAGGTAAATAAGATTATTTGCCAATGCAATGAGTATTTTTACTCTGAAAATAAGAAAATTAGATAATATGTACTTGAAATAAGACAATTTCATATTTTTTTCTTATTTTAAACCTAAATTGTCTCGTTCTATTGGCAAACTGTCTCAATTACCACCTCAGTTCAAGAAAAAATGCACTTATTTTAGGAAAAAATTACTTATTTAGATTTACATTTTTTGCAGTGTTTATTTCAAGCATATTATCTAATTATCTTATTTTAGGAGTAAAAATACTTATTCCATTGGCAGATTATTTACTTGCTGAAATTGAGGGTAAATACACTTAATTGAAGAAATGTTGTATTATTTCTAGGTCATTTTTGCAGTATGTGAAAACATTAAAAGGCTTTTCTCCCGCAAAAGGAAATTGGTATTAAAGATGAAAACATTTTGCACAAAACTAAAAGGCATTTAACTGTCTCTGCAAATGTGACCAATTGTTTTGAGCCTTCATCTTCATCATATTTCCATGTGTCACATCATACTCGATAGATAAAACCCTGTGATATTACTGTACTTTTTTGTGAGTACTTCAACTGCAAGCTCTCATGGTGGAGGAGGCTTTTAACTATTTATGATATCAGCAACTGAGATAAATCCTCTTCTTTTTCAATGACACTTCAGGAGACACTTTTCGGAGAAAGCACGGCCAACAGCTGAAATGAGGTGTTCCACCTTTAGAGAAGCTTAACAATGTTTAAATGTTCTGTTAGATTGCTCATGCCGTCCATATGCAGCGAATGCAGCTACACAGAAATAAATCATCCACTCAGGAAGGTTGAAATTATTTTTGTTCTGCCCACACAAATCACAGTCAGAAACAAGTTTACTGCCAAGACTTTCATCTACCAACAAGTATGTGTTTCTTTTGTTTAAGAATTGGAATTTTGGCACATAAAAAAAAATTATGGTACAAATAATGAATAATCTTACAGAGAAACAGTGCTTTTCAAATGTATTTATACCCCGACTGAACCTTTTTCACACTTTGTTGTGTTATAATCTCAAATTTGAATGTATTTTTGTAGATTAATACAAAGTAAGTCACATCAAAGTAATTCATCACTCAAATTACATGGGAGGTAAAACAAAAAATACAGTATTAAAACTGGTCGAATCAAATGCATAAATATGTTTTGGTCAAAACCAATCTTTTATATGTCTGGTCATGTGTTATCCCACAAGGATGTAAATATCAGCTAGTCTTTATCATCCTCCAGGTTTGCCCAAAGTTTAGTTCTATCATTTTTTGGAATCCTGCTATAACCTTTTTCTGCTGTAACACCACAATTTCCCCATTGTGGGACAATAAAGGGGTTTTCTATTCTATTCTATTCTATTCTATTCTATTCTATTCTATTCTATTCTAGATTTAAGGAATTAGTTTTCCATCATGCTTAGTCTGAAATCTAACCCCCAAAACCCCTTTATTGTCCCACATAACCTTTTTGTTGTTTACTTTTTAAGGATGCTGGTTTATGTTTGGCTAATTCAGATGAGATTCTGGTTTCTGTTTACCTTCTGCAAGTAATTGTAGATTGTATGTTCGTGCTGCAGATCAACAGCATTTAATGCCAAGTAGAAAATGTGAAATGGTTTAATATGTGCAAGAACTATTTCAGAGAACAGAGATTCAGAATTACAGAGTCTGTGATATCACCAAATGTGACACTCTAACATTGCTTCCAACTTGAATTTACTCAGTAATGTATGATATTCATAATAGTAATGTTATTATATTTCAAACTGTCCCTCCAGGCCTTTGTTTCTAAATCCATCCTCTCTTTAAGAGATGAAGATCCTCCATCTCCTCGCCTTTGTCTTGCTTTTCTACAGAATGTTTGCAGTGGAAATCTCTTCCTCCCTTCCTTGGCTGTAAACTTACTGACCCTCTCTGCTGCATCAGTACAGCTCATCTCTGCACTGACTCCCTCTGTGGAGAAAATCAATAAGCATGGGTCAGAACAGCCACTAAAAGAAGAAGAAACACTATAAAACCCTCGGCTCAGTATTTGTTTAGTATTTATTGACGGTCTATTAAAGCATAAAATTGTGACTTCAGTTACGTTTTAATTATCTTTTCAACATGGAGAGTGGACCGTTTTTTTCAAGTGAGCAGATATTTGTTGAATTAGATTAAAATGACAACACTGAGGGGTACAGAATGGGAATTTCAGCCCACATTTGTTCTCTAAGAGACAGGAAATGTCTGATAAGCTTAATGTGAAGACAACAGTCCTCCTCTTTCCACAGAAGCTTCTCACCTCCTGCTCTCCCAGCTATCATCGTGAATGTGAGTATCTTTGGCTCCTCGCCTGCTGTTGTTCATGCTAAACTCAGGCTTCTTATCAGGTGTCAGATATGGGTTTGGTGTTACTGGAGTCCTGTCCAACACCCCCACACACACCCACCCCCACTCCTGACACTGCATAGAAATAATTAAAGAGACAAAATAAAATGAAGCCTGTAGATGTCCAGTCATCATTTTTTATTCATTTAGAAGCTAAAAAAAAGGGATCATTTAGGTTCTAGATTAGAATTCCATCTTTGAATTGTATGCATATTCCAAAGAGTTAATTGGTGCCTGGTAAAATGTGATGTTGATGTGTTTAAAAATCATATTTAATTTAAATCTCTTGGATGGGGAAAACATTTTTTTTGCAAAACCCAGCTGCACAATAGAGCACATCTTTAGGTAGAAGCAGCATCATGCCTCATCATGGCTTGTCAAGACTTGCCCACTCTACTTAGCAAGATATTTCTAAAACATTATCTGATGGTGGACATCTGTTCTCCGCTATATGGAAAAAATGTGGGTTTTAAAAAGGTATTACACATACACACCCACACATGTTGTGTCACAATATCCTTGTAGGGACCTTCCATTGACTTCCATTCATTTCCCACTAATTTATATGGCCTAACCGTGACCCTTGCCCTAACCCTAACCATTTCCGACACATACCTATCCCTAAACCTAACCTAAACTCAATTCACACCTTAGTCC
>NW_015150942.1:415927-423459 GCF_000732505.1 Cyprinodon variegatus | reverse complement strand
TATATATATATATATATATATATATATATATATATATATATATATATATATATATATATAGTATACACTCTTTTTTTAACCAATAACCTTTCTGTTATTCCTGGTGGAGACTACTAAAAGCATTTTTCGTTCTTTTTTTTCCATTTGTTTTTAGATTCTTCTTCAAGAAGTATGAAAACTCGAAAAACTTAACAGCATTTGACTGATTTTTTCATCAAAGCCAAAATAATTCACAAACATTACAGGAAAAATGCATATCTCCAGATCTGCAATGATTTAAACAATATGATAGTGGATTCTCACATTTTTACTTGGCAGATGGAAAACTCATGACGTTTTCCTGATATCCTATTATCAGATCCATTTGTGCCACACAGTTAATGTTGTCTTTTGTAGAAAGAGAAAACAATAAGAATATTTGACCTACAATCTGAGATAAATCTCCCAAATCCCAAACTATCTGGATTACGGGATACAGGACATACACTGATGTTTAGGTCTATAATTCAGTTGCGATAGTAATCACACATCAAAAGAATTGTATTTTCATCAGATTACTGTCTAAAGTAAATTTATTCTAATTGATGTTGCTAAAGACACTTCTGTTGTTGCTCAGTTTAAGTCAAACTATCCTTTTCCCAAAACTTGGAAAGCCCCATGGGCAACCGTGGGAACAGACTAGATCAAAGCTGCTGGCTCAGTACCGGGATAAGTGAATGAACTGTTCGGCTGTAACGTTGTCTCTTTGACATTATTGGCAATTAGCTGCTGATAAGTGGCAGGAAAGGCGGCAGACAGCGTGCGAATGTCACCACAGGGCTTACAAAGAGAGATACGACACTGCATGCTGAAAAAAAACAAGGTCACAGAGTTGATGCTGTCACAAAAACACATCAGAAGACTTTGTGTGGAAACACATCCCCAAAAACGCAACATGTATCAAGCTGATTTCTTAAACTGACAAACACAGATATATTGTTTACAGAAGGCTGCAAAGCTCAGAGACCTAAGCAGATGATTTTGGGATGAAAAAAAGTACCACAAAGGTCATTAGACTGGTGGGGGGGTGACAGGCATTTATTAGAATGTTTTGTTTGATGCCAAACACTATCTGTCACCATAAACATACAGTCTGCTCACTGAAACATGGTTAAAGCAGTGTCATTTAGCATGCAAGCTGGCTCTTAATTAACACTGGATAAAATAAAAATAAATAAACTAATAGTGGGTCCAAAACTTCAGGCTGTGTTGGAAGCTCACAGACAGAGATAGAAAGATTTACATCAAAGCATGTGCAAGAACGTCCTGGTCAGTGTCCAGATTTAAAGGGGTCATAGAATGATTATAAAGGGTACTGTATTTGGTCCTTAAGGTCTCTGTGTGTAACATTGGTTGGGCTGAAAATGGCACATTTGCTGTTCCATGCTCCCTACTGCAAGCCTGGTTAAAAGCCCTAGAATGAAACGACAGGTTTTCTTCCTTTTATGGTATGCTCATTAATATTTAGATGAGCTGTGCGCTGATTGGTTGGTCTACAACGAGTGAAGCTGCTGAGCAAAGACGCATCATGGCAACAAGCACTCACTCACTGGAACATTGAAATTGTTGATATGGTAGGGTGACCAGACGTCCTCTTTTTCCCTTTTTTGTCCGGGGGGGAATTTCAAAATCGTCCAGGATTTTGGTCAACTGCAGTGCAGTGCATTCCTCCGGCTGAAGACGGGCGGCTCATGGCTTCGTTTAGATTCGACCCTTTTATAGGGGAAGTTTAGTATTGTTCGATTTGCATAGAAATGAGGTGTCGATGGGGTTTGAACTTCTTATTTATCTATGACAATTTTAACTCAGTCTTGTATTCTATGTGTCAGAGTCGTGGTTTGTTGGTTCCTGTTTTTCTTGGTTTTCCATTTGTTGTCCTCTGCTGCCCTCTTGTGTCCTCTTTCCCTTGCTCTGTTTTCTGTTCTCCCCTCACCTGTTTTCTATTCCCTCGTTAGCCCTCTCTTGGTCTCTGTCCCCTTTAAAAGCCCTCCCTCTTCAGTTACTGTTTGCTGGATCCTCGTCTAACATCTGCCTGCCTACCTCGTCTCTCCCTGGCTCCTAGAGTTTTGGTTTATCCCTGATGTCTCCTTGGTTCTGGTGCGTTTGTTATTTTCCGTTGGATTTTGATTCCTGCCCCTGTTTCTGTGAACCAATAAACCCACTTGAATTCACCTCTGCCAACTGGTCTCTGCATTTGGGTCCTCCAAACAAACACCGTTTCATGACACTATGACGCATTTAAATGCTAAATGTTAAACATTGCAAAGATTAGAAAACTAATTCAGAGATTTCACCAACTTAATTTTTAATCATTGAAGTTAGTACTATGGTTTAGCTCCTTAGGTTTGTAAAATCTAAGTACTACTTGAAACATTAAATACCACTGGGACAAAATTACTAAAAGTTGTGGTTTTATATCCAAAGTGAGGCTTGTGGTTGTTCTGTGAATAATATGAAAAATTATACATAAAGTTTGAAAAATTTTGTTGCTATATGTATAAAGGAGGATCTTTTATTTCCAGGTGGATCATCCAAATTGTAAGTCATTCTGGTGATATGTTTATTTAAGGCCATCCTATGTGTTTGTTCCGTTAGCTGTCTTTTTGTGCGCATGCGCACTTTCAGACGTATATGTGTGAGCTACAGTTTCAGACAGTTGTCGAGACATCTTTCTCAACAAGGTTTGTTTGAAAATGGGTGATAAGAAAAAAAATGTCTACGAAGTGTATGAGAAGAAAAGAAAGGCCTCAGAAGAGACAGATATATCCCAGAATGCTTTGTGCAGAGAGCTCTCTTCACAAAGCATTATAGGATTTGCTGTCCCAGGCAGCGGGCAGTGGATGAGAAGTTACGTGACCAACAGGGAGCAAAAAATAGTGATCATCTGTCTGAATGGTAAGTTAACTGAGTTTGCTATAAAGTTCCCTATATAGTCCTCATTCTATATAGTGATTGAGTGATTTACTGTAGGGGTTAGGGCAGACGGTCAGGTACAGTAAGCTTGTATGAGCTATGAGAACAACAACTTTTAAACGGAGCGTGCACGAGGAGAAATTAGCTCTTGCACACGTTTAAAAGGCGTTCCCTGTCGGGAGCGGGTACAGGGTTGTGCATGTGTATTTTTTTTTTTTAAGTGTAGAGGGTGGGTCTTTTAAAAATTCATGAAAATCCTCCACAATACCTTTAAATGTTAAAACAATGAGGTGTTAGAGAGAAAACGCTGGCTTTAGATACCTTTTTTTTTTGATGCAGTATGATCTTACCTGAGCAGAGAGTGACAAAAAAATGAAAGGAAAGTGTCTTTAAAGGTCTCAGAAACAGCTGCTTTGCTTACAGTCATGTTTTGAATATTTTTTTCTGACCTCCATGCAGGAGCATAAACAAAATGCAAAAGTGAATAATAAAATTGTTTACTTACTGAATCTCAAAAACTGGGGGGAACTTATAAGCTTTTTAGTGTGTAACTGAAAGAGAATCAGAGCACTTAGATTTGGCACGAATTAAAAATGATTAAGAATATGCAAGAGAGATTTAGAGAGAACATGGAGAAAAATGCAGCTCCTGCAGGGGAAGATAACACTTGTAGGTGGAGTAGCTGCAGTGGATGACAGTAAACTCCCAAAGTAAATTTGTCTCAAAGTAAATTGTTAAAGAAATTCAGAGGGAGTGGGAGAACTTTAACATGGTATGAACCAGAGCACAAGGGTAAATTGAATGAAAAATGCACAGATATTTTCTCAGGAAAATGAGGAAACTCCAGGAGTTACGTCAATCAAGGTTCTAGGGAAATAACTCAACATTCAGGAACCATTAGGTGAAATTCAGGCGTTCTGCAGCTGCTTAAATGTCCAGCTGTTGATCAGCGGAATTGCAGCCAGGTGTGCAACCTACAGCAGGTTAGCCACACCCTGTAGCAGGAATCCTCTGTTAGACACAACAGTCATACACACAGGGTTGTGAAACCTACCAAGCACAATAGAGACTAAATGAATAGAATAAAACTATAATAAAGTTTTGATTTCGCTCTAAAAGCTGCCTGATGAGGGCAACAAAGTCCATATGGCCCTTATATTTAAACATGTACCTTCCAGCTTTTATTTGCATTAATCCATGAAAAAGAAAAATACAGAGGAGATTTTGAAAGCTGACTCCCACAGGTGAACGTGTGACGCTTTATTAGGAAAGACAAATGGAATTTAATCTTGCATGTATGGATCTGTGAATAAGTATCAAGTCACTTCCTCTGAACATTTGTCAGAGTTGTTGCTCAATGCAGATAAAGAGAGAAGGACATGTTGCTGATTCAAGAAGCTTTTAGGAATGAGGTGTTTTTAGGTAAAGAGTGTGAAACAACACAGCAGTCTAAATATTTTCCCCCAGCATGCATGAAGCAAAAATCATGTGGAAATTTCTCCCCACCTTTGAAGCGTCTCCAAGGGGAGACTATTTATACAGCCATCACTTGTTGTCTTGAAAGTGCACGCCTTGTGCTGCTGCGTAGATCCCCACTGTACACAGGCATATAAACATGGCCTGAGCTCACAACGCGAGGCTCCTTATCGACAGGAACCCAAAGTTCCTCTGGTGGAAATGTCTTTGTTCCCCCTCGGCTACCACACAATGAACGCGACTCTCTGGAGTCTGCCGAAAGGCGCTGCGAGCGAAGGCCTTCACTCATTCCACACATAGCACAGCAAAGGCACTGACCTTGGTGGACGGCTATTAAAATTGTTCTCCATTGAAAAGCGCCTGCATTCAGTCACCTTGGCACAGAAGAACAGGCACTTGTTAGCTGCAAAACATGTTTAGTTAAAATAAAATGATGCAAGGTCTGTTTAGCCGTTACTTAGAGGGATCTTTTACTTTTTTATTGCTGGGTGACTTTAACAATATCAAAATTAACGGGGAGGTCAGCAATCAAAGAAACATAAAACACATAGTTTTACTACATAACTTTACTTTTAAGTAAAGTTCAGTAATGGAGCGTGGATGCATGTTTGAAGTACAACAGCTAATTATTATTTGCATCATAGTGATTCCCAACTTAATATATTCAGGATAATACAGATGACGATATATTATAATGGTATTGCTTACATAGTAAGTAAGAATTTTAACATTTTATCTATTTTTCCACAATGGGTTTATATGGCACACTAGCACCATTTCAGTTGATGACACCATCACTACTTTTGCATTCCATTGGAAAAATTGTCACTCTTGGTCAGTGGGAGTTCTGGTAGTATCAGAATTCCTGGAGTCCTAGTGCTAAATAAAGACTAATGCAGGTGGATCAGATAAGCGGGTAATGATAAATGGGCGGAGCTAAGCAGGTGACTGAAATAATGAATCAAACCAGACATCAGTGCCAAAATTAGCTGACTTAATCATTCCCCCTGTCAGACTGACTTGTAACAGTCAACAAACTGAGATAAGAGAATCTTCATTAGTGCAGGGGGATCATCTGACATTTGTTTTTTATACTTGATTGACTCATCCTCTCGAGCTGAAAGTTCAATGCTCTTTGGGTAATTTATCTGGGGTATAAAGAGATTTTACACTTCAAGTCCCTTGTTGTTAGAGTGACTGAGAGCAAAAGTCTTTGCAGACTGAACATATCTAAATTGTAGCATGGGAATAATTATTAATTCCTTAATATGCCCTGATTCCTAAATTTACTTATATATTGAATTCTACCTGTATGTTGTATATCTTGTTTCTCGGAGAAGTGACAACATGAGGAAATATTTGTGCTGGAACCTGTACAAACAATAATTGGAAAAAGCAGTAAGCAGACACCAATACGATTATTTCAAAGATAATCAGAGAAATTCCTTGGCACCAAATTGTAAAGATATTCGAAATGGAAGAAATGATTTAGAGCCTCTTGCACAGTACTATATATTATCAGATCTTGCATAACTGAACTTTAATTGACACCATCCTGGAGAGAAATATTGGCTGTGCTGCTGCCAACAACACCTTTGTTTATAGATGTTGGAGATCGGCCTGTTTTTCAGTGTAGTCCTGTTTCTCTGACTGTTACTGGCTGGATGTGCTCTCTTCATCCTCTGACATGGGAGCTGGCCTCTGAGCTAGTCTGCCTGGCTGTGTGTTACCTGGATGGGGCCGCCTTTTACAGTTGCCTTTTTTATCTTTGCTTCTTTCTGTGTGTCTGCTTCTGCCCTCTTGAACCCCAGTCAGCCTCAGCACATGGCAAGAGAGCACTGAGCCTGGTTCTGCTGGAGGTTTCTTCCTGTTAAAGGGGAATTTTTCCTCTCCCCTGTTGCTATAGGCATGCTTAGTGTGAGGGATTGAGTCAATGAGTCGACACAATCAACTGGTTTTCCTTTGATAGAAAACTTTTAATCAATTTAATGGTGTAATCTGGTGAACTGTAAAGTGCCTTAAGATGATATGTGTTGTGAATTATCGGTATATAAATAAACTGAATTGAATTATATTTATTTCTACTTTTACCACAGATATCAGGGATTTTCTAGATGCCCCAGCTTTCTGACAGATTCAGACACTCAAACACTGAGGGAGGGAGATCATCCTGGTGCTGTGTGGAGTATCAGCACGGGTGGAGACAAACACTCTCACAGAGAATCTCCCTAATGAGTCGCCACACGGCAGCAGTCAGTCGGAGCAGCACAGAGGGTGAAATCCTGTTACAGCTGGCTTTTCATGATGCCTCTAACCGTATTACACACACCCCTCTAAAGTCTAGATCCAATTTCCCATCAAATGAGATGGCACACACAGTGACGCTGTAACACGGCTGCCTGTCTCTAATGTTGTACGAAGAAAACAAAGTATGTTTTTCTCCTTGGTGCATCTCCAGTGACTGGGCTCTCTAGGTAGATTGGACAGGAACTCAGACAGTCAGACATGGATTCCAAGGGACGGTGTAGAGGGACGGCAGGGGTGGAGGGGGGAGAATGCCTCCCTTAACTCTCCTTATTTTGCTTTCAATATCCCATGGAAAAACTGTCCCTAAATAAATTATTTCTTATGATTTGAGCACCTCTTGGAGGATGAATCAAAGACTCAATGCAAGCAGCTGGGTTTCCTAACACGGAAAACATCTTCATATTTTGATTGAATTGTTTCTGTGAAGTGCTTTGAGATGATTGTTGGATAAATTCTTATAAAGAAATTGCTTGCTTTTTAACTTTAGCTCTTATCCGTTCTAGCTGTTTGTCCCAATTAAGTTATTTTTACTCAGATAATATAGCCAAAATATAGCAATCTCTAAAAGACACTAGTAGGTGGCTCTGTTGCATTACAGCAAGAAGGTCCTGGGTTTGAATCCTGGCCTGATTTGGATTCTCTCCTTATCTTGCAAGCAAGATAAATTGTCACGAGATTTGTGAATTCACAAACTCCCAAAAATACATCTCGCCAGAAACAAATAGATGCATTACAGAAATACAGAAACAACCAGTTTCGAACCAATGAAATGCGGTGACGGTGGTGAAAAGTGTAAT
>NW_015150942.1:366115-414963 GCF_000732505.1 Cyprinodon variegatus | reverse complement strand
TGAAATACTCAGACCAGCCCTTCTGGCACCAACAATCATGCCACGTTCAAAGTCACTCAAATCACCTTTCTTCCCCATGATGCTCTGTTTGAACTGCAGGAGATTTTCTTGACCATGTCTACATGCCTAAATGCACTGAGTTGCTGCCATGTGATCGGCTGCTTAGAAATTAAGTGTTAACGAGCAGTTGGACCTAATAAAGTGGCCGGTGAGTGTATTTATCAGTTAACTCCACTAGTTGTAAAACACATCAAGACTGTGATTTGTCACAGCTGCTGCTGCTGCCATTGGCTAAAAGCTTGACATGGGAGACATGTGCCATTTGGTGTTTTACCCAATCAGGTTGAAGAATTGTACTTAATGTCCTTCCCTTTTGCAAACATTTTCTTCCAGATTGATTATGCATATAATTCAAAATGACCTACACATATTAATCTGGCTTATGCTAGGTTAATATTCTCCCACTGCATGTGAGAATACTCCCCAGTTACTGGAATATTGTTATCTTAAAGTCATAAAAGATTATGGTGGAATTTATCTTTCTAATCTGAGATGTAGAGCTGACAATGAATGGGTACATTTAAGAGATAATTTCTGAAACACTGTCACACTTGTTAAACGGACTATGTAATGCTAAATCTACTTGTTTTGTTTTGTTTTTTTGAATTTTTAACGGCACTTGTGGCTTGCTTTTGTACAGTGGGTTGACAGGAAAGGGGGTCCAGGAGAGGGGGAAAGAGAAATCGGCAAAGGACCACAGGTTGGATTCTAACCGAGCTAGGGCACGTGGGGGACTAAGGCCACTGGGCCACCGAAGCATGCCCCTAAATGTACTTTTTTACCCATGCATCTCTGAGTAATCCTCATGAGCGGCAGGCTTTAGAACAAGTTACCTTCACAACCTCATGTAGGGCAAAGTTTAACTGCCCCCTCCAGGAAGCGCCAACCTTGACCGCCCTGCGCCTGCCTAGAAAGCAACATGTCCACTTTCCACAGACAGCAAGACATAATGTGAAGCAAAATTTGATAATTTCTGCTCAAGTTGAAACTAAGAGGCTCTTATAGCACCTAATCTGCACAGTGATAGCAACTGTTCTTTCTTTATCCAATGTCTAAGTCCCAAAAAATAGATTTTCAGCTAGGAAACGACTGACTATGTTCAGCCTTGCTAGAGAAGAACCTAATGTACTGAAGAGGCGTAATCGCTCATGAGCAACACTTAGGAAAATTACTAAAAATTCGTAACAAATAAATACTCGATCGTGCCAAAGGCAATATTTCATTATATAAATGACTTTAGTGGACTCTGAAAGGCTTACAAAGCATGATGTACAGCAGAAACTATAAAGTTCTCTACCATTGAGAAATAACCAAACAAGCAGGCTATGTATGACAAGAGACCACAAATACTGACATCTATTGTTGAAACAGTTAATCTTCTCCCACCCACATCATCAATTAATGAAAAATAGGACAAAGGCTTTTTTCAGCTTCAGCCACATGTTCGTCTGCAAGATAAAGCATCCCCCTTGTTAAGTCATCTGCCACGTTGGGCATCTTTCCAGGCAGCACATCCATCCACTTGCTATTCCCAGCTGTGCCCTCATTTACTTTCTGCCAGCTCCAGAGTCCTTGCATGACCTAAAAAGAGCTCAATTAAGAGATTCCTTACTAGCCTTGTTGTACTTCCATTTTATGTGTAACCTGACTTCTATTCATTAAGATTTCCTTTGCAATAGGGATTTCAAACTTAAAATAATACCAGACTGTTGCATGTTTTGTATATTTTCTACATTAAGGTATAAAGGTACAGTTGCAGCCACTTGCTTTGTTAACCTTGTATTTAAGAGATGCATGATAGCTTTTATAGTCTTTTGTTTAAGCAAATTTAACTGAATAGCCTGAATCAAATTAAAGCTGACCTTTAAAGAGCTTTACAAAGTCAAAACTCTCAAGTGTGAAATTGACAGGATTGATTTAGGGGTTTCACTGGTTTCTGATTAATTGATTTTCTGTTGTCCTCCAGAGAGCATCTGGTTTACCACTTTCCAATAACTTAGGAAGGACAATGGAGGAATCAAATAAGCCTCACATTTACTCACTTTCTAGCTTTGGGGGGTTTACAACATGTACCTTCTTAAGATTCAGGTTTCTTATTGTTAATAAGAGAAAGAGGCAAAGCAACTTTATTTACACAGCACATTTCATGCACAAGGCAACTCAATGCGCCTCACAGCAACACCAACAATACAAACACAATAAAACAGATTCAATCAATACAATATATATATATAAAAATAATAATTGTATATGGTAAAAGTAGTTAAATACAATCAATTGGCATAGGCAACACTAAATAGGCATGTTTTCAACCTGAACTTAATCATTGTCAGATTTGAGGCTTGTTTTATGTCCTCTCTGAGGCTAAGAAAAAAGAAATAGGCTAAGTAAGAAAAGTTAGGAAAACAAGTGTATTGATATTTGTGTCCAATGGGCATCACAACAGGCTAAACAAACATGTATCACATACTTACAGGCAATTTTTATGGAAAATAAACACATATGTCTACTAAAATGTACACAGTTGAAGTTTATCTCAGTTTTAATATCTTGTGTCTCATTTGGGTGTTTTGGTTTTTCAAGATAAGTGCAATGAATCTGGACTTAAACCTAGATGAGAATCTCTTGCATGGCTTTGAAGAAGCTGATTATGCTCCAAAAGCACAGAATGAAGCTAAAAAAAACGAATCTTGCAAAGAAAATGGAAAATTCATTCACAGCAATATGGGAGATCTCTACTGTAGTTAAAGCATCGTCAATGGCAGCAAGGCTAGTAAAAATAATGTTATGTATACACTTCACTTGGTTACCGCTGGGAATTTCTTTGTATTAACTTTAGTCTCTGTTTGAGCCTGTTTGGTTTGGTATAAACATTAAGATAATAAGTGTCAGAAACAAAAGAATTCAAGTGAAATATGTAAGCTTTATATTTGCAAGGGGTTGTTAGCCTCAAAGTTCATAATTAGGTCTATCCATGAGAAGCTTCAGGCTTTTTCACAGAAATTGGACTTTCCTGCCTTGACAGTTTTTACAATACCCTTAAGCAACTCTAGATGCTTCCACTACTTTGTGACGCACGTCATACCATAATGTAATTATGTGAGGTTTTTAATCTCACACAACAAAAGTCAGTGTTGAAAATGTATAAAAGAAAACCTCATAAAATGACATTTGCACGGCTACAGAAATATCCGGGTTTACATGCGGAAAAACACAGGAGATCATTTGGAAATTTGAGAGTAGTTCATCAAGCTGCAGCATGCTTTAGCTGGGCTTGGTTTTTACTAATAATTATGGATATTTCATTACTTCAGTGGCTCTGCAGAGAGGCGCTGCTGTAAAACGTTTCTTTTCTCTGCGTACTATGAAACAGATCAGGGGTTTAGGGCAATTATAGGTGTGCCTAACATGCTTCTTCCTTTTCTTCAGCACATTACATCTGCACCAAACTCTGCGGTTCATCAATACTTACCGTAGCTCAAGGCAACATATTTCGAAGACATGCTCAAACCGAGCCAGGCAGGAATGTGTGATATTTCAAAGTCATGCATTCATTATTTCTTTATTCATGCTAAACCAAGTGAGTCAAAGATGAGTCATACAGGTGTGCCAAAATAAAAAGATAAGCTAATAGACGTAGGTGTACATAAGACTGTTCACCTTTCGAACAATGAGGGATTTTTCCATTACTAAGTGAAAATGGTAGATATTTCCAAACCAAATGCAGTTCCGGTCAGAAGTTCACATGCAGCTATCATAGGTGAGAATATGTTGCAGTTTAGGTTTTTTTTTTCTTTTTCTGGGTGTACTGATACTGATAAACTACATAAGATGTAAAAAGCAAGATTTTGGTTAAGAAGTTTTATTTTTTTGTGGAATCTTTTAACAAATGCAACTTCAAACTCATACATACAGTTAAATATATTCATACACCCAAACCCTTTAGCATCATGAGAAGGTAGATTTCCCTTAAAGATTTTTTTTTTGTGTGTGTGTTTTTTTTTTTCAGTTTTACATCAACAAATCTTGATATAAGTCAAAGATAACCTTAGAAAAAAATATTGTAGGTCACATAGCTTAGTCTCTGTCTCCACTGACCTTTTACGTTTTCCCTGGAAGCATTAAGATAGCAAGTGTGGGCAGCTCCATGTTTAAGATGATCGTCCTGTTGGAACACCCAGTTGTGTCCAAGTTTCAACTGGTTAACTGTTGATTTCAAAATTGAATCTAACATTTACAGGTAATCCACCTCCTTCATGGTTGCATTTACTTTGGCAGGAAGCCAGAACATGGCGAACCCACCACCTCGCCGTTTCCCCGGCAACAAAATGCCTCTTTATATGCTATTAAAGCAGAAGCTTTAGTTCACAAGTTAACTTTAGCGTTGTCACGACAGGAAGCGTTCATCTTTAAAGAAAGCACAGACTAGGCCGTATGACTGTTAAGATAACTTTCCTCACAATAATCAACGCAAATCAGGGGTTTTTTTCTAGTCGCTTTCATCAACTCCTTACACATTTTTAATTCTTATGAATTTATTATTATCGTTATTCTGACATCCAATGAGTTTTCTATTAAAACTGTAGCTGTATTACACACAGCTCCAATATTAAGCTGTGTGTAATAAAAAAAAAACATTATTGATGCTAAAAGTGCAGATAAAAAAAGGCCTAAATAATACAGTCACTGCAGAAACGATCTAGAAATGAGTAAGAATGCCTTAAAGTAAGTGTATTTACGGTTAGTTTAAGTAGGTAAAAAAAGATGATCTGCCAATGGATTACATATTTTTACTCTTAAAATAAGATAATACGCACATGAAATAAGATAATGCACTTGTTTTTTCTTGTTTTAAATGTAAATCATCTTGTTCCATTGGCAAAGTGCCTTACTTTAATCCTCAATTCTAGAAAAAATGAATTTATTTAAATTTTTTCAGTTAAATTATTACTTGACTTAGACCCTTTATTGAGTTCTGTACATAAATTAAATTTTAGAGCTTTGTTGAAGGGTGGATTTAATAATATTTATTATCAAAAAATCAGTAAATAGATTTTAAAAAAATGAAAATCATGTAGAATTCATCATCCACCAAACGTCCATTTAAAGCAGGTCTGCTGGAGTACATCACAGGTTTGTCACAAAGGAATGACAAGAATCTGACAAAGACATCTAAAAACCATGTCTTTGCATGTACTGAGGTCAATAAAGACCATAAATATAATGGGAGGTGAAAGCAAATGAAATCCTGTCATAGCAAAACAGAAAATAAATTAAAACATCAAATGTAAAAAATTAGCCTCACAATTCTTCATGAATTGAAGTCTACATTCAAATTTAAAGAGAAATACAAGACACAAGAATTAAAACCAAGATATATGCAGGAGAAAAGAAAAAGTGTTAACATTTGTGTTAGAATACCTAAAGAAAACAAACAGAAAAACAGGCAGAAACGGCTAACTCAGTGCAAAATACCCCAGGGATTTTTACTCACATGAACTGCCCCACGGTCCTCTCTCAACAAGAAATTTTGACTTTAATAATTATTGGATGGAGTGACTTTTAAAAAAGCTGCACTTATGTCACAGAATACATGTATGTTATAATGATTTTTTCTTCAACTTTGTGTAAAGATACACGCTGAAGGCGTCAGAATGTATCTGCCAAGTCCCAAAAGCAAAATACCTTCATCTGTCAAAGATTATTCCACATATGATGGATGGATTAATGAAATTAGTGCTCTTAGCTAAATGGATCAAAAGAGAAACAGAAAAAAACAACAACTGCTGTATGATAGCAGTGATCAAAAAGGGGGAAAAAAAATTGTAAATATCATTTAAGCTTTTGTTTTGCTGAGATTCACTTGGATTGTCAGTATATAGGATGAAAAAGCCCTTCTCTTGTTGTTAAAACATTCTACTATTTATACACTGCAAAAACTAAAAAACCTTTTCTCAGAAAAAGTGCATTTTTTCTTGAGTTGAGAAGGTAAGTGAGAAACTTTCCCAATGGAATATGACAATTTACGTTGGCAGACTATCTTATTTTCCTACTCAAATTAAAGGTATAGTGGAGGATTTTCATGAATTTTTGAAAAGACCCGCCCTTTTCACTTAAAAAAAAAATGCACATGCACAACCCTGCACATGCTCCTGAGAGGGAACACCTATTAAATGCGTGCGATGATAAGTCGCTTAGGTGGATCTCATGGTAAATAAAAAAAAATCATGACATGCTTGTATGATTATGTGTGCTGCAGTGGAAATGTTGACGTTTTTGCAGGGTAAATAAGGATCTAAATAAACTAATCCTACCTGGAAAGCTACAATAAAGAGGTAGATAACTTTTACAAGCATTGATGTGAAATGGATTTCTCCAAATAGCATGCCAAACTTTTAGCCTGACGTAGTCCTACTCAATTCTGGTCAGAATATGAGTCTGATACTGCTCCATAGAGCTGTGATTATGGGGCGTGTTTCAAACGAACCAGGAAAAAAAAAATGCCTCTTCCCTCAATTGGATACACCTACAACCAATAAGAGCAACGGAGTGTGGGACGTATGTTAAGCGATGCATAGTTGTTGTCAACAAAAATCAAAGCGTGCAGTTGCACGCCTAGAATAAGAAGATGAGCCTTGATCGCGTTTCTCTGTTCCTCTTTTAAAATAATTTGCTGTCTATTGTCATGAAATGGTGGAGTTGGTTGAGGACCCAAATGCAGAAACAAGTTGGCTGAGGTGAATTTAAGAGAAACAGAAACCTAACATCGATATCTTCTAGAACAGACCTAATAGCAGAATCTACTCACCTAAACTCTCCAGCGGCAGCCATTGTTGTTGTCACCCATGCGCGCTTTGGTGACGTGGTTGATTTTGTTACTGTTGATCATCTGTCCATCATCGTATAAAGCCCGCCCTGACAATTTGATTCGCCCGCCAGATATTGTGCGAGCATACTCGCGCTACTATTGAGCAATGCCAGACCGAACTTCCCGACCTCAAACGTTGTGGGCGGGACTAAGTTCGGAATGGCACCCAGGCTACCAAACTTTACGTGGAGAGTAGAAACTTTGCAACAGCGGCATCAGTGAGAAGCCTGACCTGTGATTTCAGTGTACGCCATTGCGTGAAAGAATCTCCCAAAAACATCCTGGTCTTGTTTCTCTCTTCTAAGGCCTTTCTCCTCTTCTCATAGACTTTGTAGACACTTTTTATCTTACTACAATCCACCATTTTTAATGGAGCACAGTGAGAAAGACGAGCTTCAATGACTGGCTGACACCATTGTTCACCAGATAAAAGTGCGAATGCTCTGAAAAAGATAGTTAACTGAGGACGATTACGTAGGACGGCCTTATGTAAACATATCACCAGAATGATTGACAATTAAGAGGACCACTTATTTAGATGATCCACCTAGAAAAAAAATCCTCTGCTATACCTTTAAGGGTAAATACACTTATTTTAAAAAATTCATACTCATTTCTTGATTTTTGCAGTGTATTATAAATAAAAGAATAAAAATCTATAGGTTCAGAAATTGTCTGAATTGCAAATAAAGATAATTAGAAGAACGAAAACTTGGAAATTCCGAATTTACAATACAAAGCTGAAGTGCAAGTGTTTAATGCTTTATTGCTTGGATGCAGTTTTAAGAATATGATTCATTTATAGAGATAAAAGCTTCAAAATTAACATATTGTTCAGCATTTGCTTGGTACCTATAGAGTGGCACTCTTAAAATGAATCTACAGAACCTCAATCTAAAGATCTAAAAAAAACGCCCACACTGCCCTTTTGTTGCTGTTCCCTAGCTTTTATTTTCACTTTACTTACTGGCAACTTGGTTCAAAGGGGCTCCTGAGGGTACTTAACACTCCCAAACATCACTGGGAGAGGTGCAAATTGACCTTGCATATCCCCGTTCAGCATATTAAGTTTCACTGCACGGTGTTACTTGAGCATGTACAAACAGACATGCATGGAATATGTGGAGGCGAATCTACAGGAGGATGGAAAATTACATGGTGAGACCAACAAAGCACAGTCTTTCCATCTGTCGGTTCAGACAAAGGTTTGGGGCTAGCATTATATACATTATATTTCAGTAACATGAGGTCATGATTTCACTTCTATCAGCCAGCTGTCTAGGAACAAATTCTCAACAAAAATATCTTGCAAGAAGGGCTGTACACGACCAGGCATGGAACTATTGCATGAAGATGTGTGCCAGTGTGTCTACACTATGTGCACACGTGCTCTTGATTGTCTTTGGGCAACACATGCAAATTCACAGATTGTTTACCCACCTTTGACCTTTTGACCCCTCCAAGTCCCTGACTGGCTTTTATGGGTGTCACACTCTGTCCACATGAAATCATTCCAGTGAGGAAGCAAAGCAGTCCAACTGTTATATGACACATTTTTTAGATTATCTGCGAAATAATGTGAAAAAGAATGGATTATTTTGCATATTCAAAGTCAAAAGAAATGTTTGATTTGCTTTTATGAATTTGTATGACTACGAGAACTACCTTTAGCAGCCAAAAAGGAAAAAAACAATCATTGTAGATAACAGGTAAAAAATCTGTTTCACAAGGTTGTGTCCTTGAACCAACACTTTTGCTCTTATTTGTCTAAGTCTTAGGCCATTATTTATTTCTGATGAACCAGTTTTGTTCACTTACAATAATTTTTTCAAGCCTTTACTTTTACTTTACTTCACTTTTACTCACAGCGTTTATAGATGGGATTAACTTACCCTACACAACAACTAGACATAAATACATCTTTTAACACATCTATGAAGCTAAAATTTTAAAGAAGAAAAAAATGTTGCAAAGCCACACTCATATATCAGGGTATCTTTGGTGTTGCTTGATGCTTTAGTTTTTTGTTTTGCTCTCAATGTGTTTTACTTAAAGATGAATGATTGAACTTAAAGGTTACCAGAATTTAACTTGGAATTGTAGATCCAAGAAACTATTGGGGTCCATTGACTGAATTTGCCACTAAGTTTGAAAAAAAACAGCAAATATATTCCTTAGTTTTGAGTTCTTCATCATTTTTCCATCCGATTGTGAACATGTTTTCCAGGACTTTAACTGCAACTACAAAATTAATTTTGTAGAATTTCTTTCCCCCAATTTGTAATAGTTGTAATAATTTCCTTTCTTTCATAAATATGCATTGTAGGGTTCTAACTCAGCTTGAAAAAGTTGGAAATTTGATTTTTCAGGTCTGGACATTAATGGAGAAAAAAAAAGAATCCAGAAATGATTTTTTTCATGCATCCCACTATAAAAGCAGGGTACTACATTTTTGTCCTCGAGAGTTACTATTGAATTTTGCATCTTTGTTTTGAAATTTGGCTAAAACTCTATTGGAAGTTTGTATTAAATACTTTCCCAAAAATAATTCTGTGCTAACTATAATTTAATCAAACATCAAACCAAACATCAACCATGTAGTCACACAGTCCCAGAAATACTGTTACTAACCACTCCTGCAATCCTCTCCTTCCTATCAAGCAAGTGTCCTCAGTATAACCCTGTCTAGAAAATGTGTTTGGGTTCATGACGCCCTAAAAAAGACCTGCAGTGCCAGTAAGTGCACCACTCTTCCCATACAAATACACACAGGCTTGTTTAGTTGCTTCAGTCAGTCAGCTTGCAATGCCAGCTGCAGCCCTCTTTCCACCATCATGTGCCAGTTTGATGTCCCCTTGGGGCAGTGCTTGCTGTGTGCATATGTAGACTTTCAAAAAGTGTGTGTTTGTGTAAAGGGGCAAAGGGCTTAGCCTAAAACCCTGTCACCCAGCTGCCTCCACCATCAGGTAGTCCCAAAGACCCACATCAACAGATGTACGGGACAGCTATGGGGAGGAGAGCTCATAAGTCTACAGGCAGCAGTCTGTCTCTATGCACCAAAGGTGTTCAGGAAAAAGCCAATCAGCCATTAATGTTAATGGACACGATGAAATAAATGAGCCAAAAACAGCTTTGTTTCGTTTTTTCCTCCAACTGCTTCAATCCAGTATGAGACAAGCGTAGTGGAGTAGTGTAACGTAGTACTACGTGTTTACAAGCAGACTAAGCAGAAATGTCCTTGGCTGCCACAAGGAGCCACTTTTGGAATCTGGTGTCAGTTTACCAATGCAGCCTGGAATCAGTGGGGCTTATTGATGTTGACAGGCAGAAAGACAGCTTGGCAATACACCTCCACTGTCTTTTACCAAGCAATGGCACTGCATACACAGCTTAATACTTGTGTGAAGAAAAAAGGGAGAAGGCAACTAACAACAATAAACACTGATCAGGTTCATATAGTACATTTATTTAATGAGAACCTCTTTTTTTTGATCATGTGACTAAAAAAAAGTTTTTTGTTTTTTTTAAATAAACAACCCAAAATGTTTTTTTGTTTTCTAGTAAGACACCCAGTACTAGTACTCCTTGCACTAACAATAAAAATGAAAAGGGTTTAATTTTCTGTTTGCTATATGTTAGAATGATGACAGAACATTTGAACATTTGGGGATTTAAAAAAATAAATCCTTTCTTTAAATCTAGAAGTTAATTTAACTGAGGATTACTGTGCCTTTAGGTAGTTTGGGGCTCACTGGATGATGTGACTTTGTATGCTTCTAACCTTTGTTGAAAGTATCAGAGTTTAATGGTAGCACCTTACAATGTATTTTAAGGCAGCATGTACTGTACAACAAACTGCTTGCTTGTTTCACATCTTAGAAATATATATATATATATATATATATAAAAAAAAAAAAAACAGGCATGATAACCGAAGAAGAATAATGGACCTCCACCATTGTTGAAAATTCCAGGTGCCAGAGGCAGCATCTTTCCGCTTTCAAAACCTGTATAAAAAATCTAAACAGCACAGAAAAGTCCAGGTATAATAATGTCCCATCAGTTACCAATCCAAGGACTTCAATAATATCCTTGCTAGAGCTGGGGAGTGATCTTTTTCAAGTCTCATACTGACATGAGCTGAAAGTCTATTTGTCATAAAGCAACAAAAAAAAAAAAAAAAAAAATGCCAGACTCCAGTAAGTATACAAATCACACAGAGGCAAACTAACTGTGGTTATCTAATTATAACTTGTTTCAGTTGTATCTGGTTAATTTTGCAAGTTAAGGATTTTAAAAGTTATAAAAATTAGCTCTGATTACAATCTGCAATTGCAGTCAGCCTAAAACAGGTTTGAGCTTAATTATGAGGAAAAGTATTGCCGTGAAATGGTGCATTATATTTAAAAGAGACAAGTCCTCTTTAATAATGAGGATCATCTTTCAAAGTACTCCAGAAATGGGATGAGAGAACGATAGACATAATAGATAAGGTTGGGGTATATAAACCAGCCCCTATTTACAGGATCTGATCGTGCTGACTTTCATATAAACATCATCATCTCCCTTCCCCCTTGAATGATGACACAACCTCTTCCTCCAAGCTGTGTAACTCGATCCAGTCTCTCCGACCAGAGAAGGTCCCATTAGCACCAGCCTGGGGCACCCAAGGGACTCCAGGGGGTAAAGCGTCCCACCGCACCAACTCCACGTCAGAGACTAATCACGCCAGTCTCCCATTGGTGGAGAATGGATCGGCCCAGAGCAGGAGAGGAGGTTCTATTGGTGTACTGGGAGTGAGAGCTATGGCAGGATGTGGGCAGAGTGGTGCAGTTATTGGACTGATCGATCGACGTCCTCATCAGCCCATACACACAAGAGAAAGAGCAGGTTATGTGGGGCCACCTGAAAGGATCGGTCACTGTGGAAATGAGAAAAAATGGTTAAGGTTCAAAGAGAATCCTGTTTTAACCTCCCCAACATGTTTTTGTAAAAAATTTACTTCAGATTCAAATTTTAACTATGCAAATGTAAAAAAAAAAAAAAAAGAACTTTTTGTGTCTTTGCTTGGCTTCTGTTGCTCATCATCAACAGTTCTGTGAAAAAAAAAATATATATATATATATATATATACGGTGAGGAAAAAATAACTATGTCTCACAATATATGATTGTTTTAACAATTTATTTGTAAGATAAAATTGCAAATAAGTATTTGAACACCTGAGAAAATCAAAGTTAATATTTGGTACAGTAGCCTTCGTTGGTATTTACAGAGGTCAAATGTTTCCTGTAGATGTTAACCAGGTTTGCACACTGCAGCAGGGATTTTGGCCCACTCCTCCACACAGATCTACTCTAGATCAGTCAGGTTTCTGGGCTGTCGCTGAGAAACACGGAGTTTGAGCTCCTGCCAAATCTATTGGATTTCGGTCTGGAGACTGGCTAGGCCATGCCAAAACGTTTATATGCTTCTTCCAGAACCAATCCTTGGTTATCCTGGCTGTATGCTCCAGGTCATTGTCATGTTGGAAGACCCAGCCTCAACCCATCTTCAATGCTCTAACTGAAGGAAGGAGGTTGTTCCCCAAAATCTTACAATATATGGCCCCGGTCACTAACTCTCCTCAATACAGTGAAGTGTCCCTGTCACATGTGCTGAAACATCCCCCCAAAGCATGATGTTACCACCCCCATGCTTCACAGTAGGGTTGGTACTCATCATTCTTCTTCCTCCAAACAGTTCTTCCTCCAAACAGTGGAATTATGACCAAAAAGTTCAATTTTAGTCTCATCTGACCATATGACTTTCTCCCATGATTCCTCTGAATCATCCAAATGGTCATTGGCAAACTTAAGACAGGCCTTGGCATGTTCTTTAGGGAAACCTTCCATGTCATGCATGATTTCAAACCACATCTTGGGGATTACCAACAGTAACCGTGGAAACGGTGGTCCAAGCTCTTTTCAGCTCATGGACCAGCTCCTCCCATGTAGTTCTGGGCTCATTTCTCACCTTTCTTAGGATCATTGAGACCCCACAAGGTGAAATCTTGCATGGGCCCCAAGCCTAAAAGAGATTGACGGTCATGTTTACCTTCATCCATTTTCTAATGCTCCAATAGGGGACCTATTTTTCACCAAGCTGCTTGGCAATTTCCCCATAGCCCTTTCCAGCATTATGGAGGTGTACAATTTAGTCTAGTTATCTTTGGACAGGTCTTTGCCATGTAGGCAGTTGGATTCCTACTGATAGTATGGGGTGGACAGGTTTTTTCGTGCAGCCAACAACCTCAAATGGGTGCATTTATATTAGGATAATAAATGGAGGTGGACATTTTGAAGGCAGACCAACAGGTTTTTGAGGGTTAGAATTTTAGCTGATAGGTGTTCAAATACCCATTTGCAGCAGTATCATACAAATAGATGTGATTTCAGATGCTATCCAGCTGCACCAACTTCCTGACTCTTAATTCAGATTTTTTGGGAGTTCTGGAAGTTTATGACTTTGAAGTAAATGTCTACTCCCAAGAAAAATTGAAATCATCATTTCAAAGGCTGCTTCCTTTTTAACTCTGGACACTAAATGAAGCTCATGAGGCCATCCCATCTGCAACCTACTGGTTGCCATGCAGTGTTCACCTTAGATTAAAAATTTATATTTTAATGATGTTTTTGTAGGTTTTAACATATTTTTTTCAAGTTTGACATGCAGCTGTTTTAAATTCAAAACAAGGAAACTGCACTGAGAATGAAAACGTTTTACTTTATACAAAATTAACTGATGTCCCTTGAACAAGTGTATACAGTATGCATATTGAACAGTGATGAATCATTAATTCTTTATTTTTGCTGTGTCCCATTTACAGAAGTACAATGGCATGGTTTGAAAAAAGGGGATAAAACTTTTGCCCTTTTGAAACTTGAGTTGGTAACCGAATAAAACACATTTGCACGACAGCAAGAAATATTTCCGCTTCTGCAAACATTGTTCCCTTCATTAAAGCCTTTGAACCAAAACATAATGCAAATGCATGAAATCCACATTTGACCCACTGAGATCCACATTCAGAGCTGCTAGCGTGGATTGCTGGATTTTTTTTTTTTAAACATTTTCCAAACAGTTTGATTTTAGGAATCACCATGATAAACAAGCAAGTGAGACAAATGGAGAGCTTTACTCTGGCGAATAAAACTGCCACGTTACATCACACAATGATCGACATAGTTATGTTCCTTAACAAGTGATAGCAAACCAACAAAAAACAAAAAAAAACAAAAAAAAGATGAACAAAAATAAGAAATGTAATAAATTATTACATTAAGGCACCTGAAATAAAGGGATTTTTGATGGATTTAGAAATGGTTTGAAAACTTTAAGGCTACAACGTTGGCATGTTCTGAATGCTTCTGTTAATTAAAAAGTTAAAAGAAAAACAATAAGAATGGGATCAACTGGGTTTTGTGAAAACAGTTTTTTAATCTAAAGCATTTCCTTTGTCTTTTTTTTTTATTGAAATCCTGAAAACTACAGGAGCAGTGGCGAAAAAAGAATGAGATCTCGGTGACAAACCATTTATAAACCCGTCAGAAATCCTTCATAGGTGGTACCTCTTTTTAAAGGTTCTCAACTGAGGGACTTTGGATATGAAATGTTATAAAACCTGCTTAAATCAACTGAAATAAATAAAAGAAATGACATTGTAAAAAAAATAAAAATAATATTAATAACAATAATAATAATAATAAAAATGTGTGACAAATATACACAGCGACTCCTTTAAGTATTTACATGTATGTACAGCGTAGTCATTTCTGCTTTGATCAAATACCTTGAATGGCGTTGCTGTGAAATTGAACTCTAATGTATAAGAATCCCTTCCAGGTCAGAGAACAAGGAGGTCAAACTGGGCAGCATGACTCGGAGCCACTACAGCTCTTAGAAAAGGCACTTGCTACCAACTCAAATACTGCAAAACTTTAAATATACAGCTTTTCAGCTGAGACAACCGAGACACAGGAGAAAAGAAATGAAAAAATAAAGTAAAATATGGAAGGCCACGTAGTAGGCACTGGGGTTTCTGTCCCCTCTCCCCCCTCCAGGCCAATGTTTTGGTAAGGCATGACAGCCACAGGTGGATCGCTGGGCAAAGCTGGAAGGTGACGGAGAAAACAGCCCATTTTCATCCAAATCCTTAGAGTGCACTGACATTTTGACAAAATCATAATAGCCTGTAAACAATCTTTTTACAGATTTTTTTTTTTCCAACTCCATTTCAAATGTTACTTAAATAGCAGAACTCATAACTGAAAAAAGGGGAGCTTCTTTTGCCTCCTGAAAAAAAAAATATATTACATTTTCAGCGCCTTCTTCTGTATGCAACGAAAAGCAACACATAAAAAGCAAAACTAAGATGTTCACTGTGCTCAAACCTCCTGAATGAGGGAAAACAAATTAAAGTAGAAATCATCTCCGGCGACAGTGACAAAAACATATAAACCAAAGTAAAGAGTGGCTTCCTAAACTCAAAGCCTTTCTTTTCTTTTCAAAAGAAGTCCCAAACATAATAGAATAGTAGCTGCCTTGCAGCCTCTCTTGCTTCTGCATTGTCCTTTCTTTTCATTTTCTTACACACAATGGTCTTTGAGCTCTTTCTGACCAGTCAAGGCGGCGCTGACATTTTTCCAGCGGTTGTCTTTAGGGCTGTAGCCTTGGGTCCGGTGTGGCGCTTTAAGAGGCGAACTGGAGCTATGCAGGGTACAGATCACCCCCCCACTGGACTGCACTGCAGTTTTAGAGTACTTATAAACAAGCTCCTTTCCTGCCTCTGCTCCACCGCACTCCTCTTCGAGCTCAAGCTCTCCCTCCGTCTCAGTCTCCTCCTCGTCACACGTCCGACAGGACGAGCCCATGAGCTTTTTGCGCTCCTGCTCGGCCTCCCTGTTGTTCTCCTTCAGCTGCTGCTGCTGCTGACGTCCCACGACGAGACGCAGCGGTTCCCACTGGTTGTTCACGTTACCGTCGGGAGCTGACTGCGAGGTCCTCTCGCGCTCTTTTCTCCGTTTCCGTGTCCACCACGCACATACGATGATGCAAAAGAGGCAGAGTAAACAGAAGAGGCAACACAAAAGAGGCACCAGGTAATCTGTGGTGGATGGGAGGAAAAACAAGAATTAAAAAAACTAAAAAGAACCTCTGATAAACACTTGGGACACCATTCATCGGTACTCACCCACTGAAGGGGGTTGAATCTGTGTTTCCACTTTGACCTCTATGACTGCCAGCATTACAGTGCTGTTATGCCTCTTGGATAAGGTGCCCACAATGGCACTGGCAGCTTCCTGGACCAGACTGTGGTCTGGGAGATTCTCAGGCTGAAAAGACTGCAACAAAACAGAATGAACAAAGTCAGGAACAAGGAGGATTCATGTGCAGGGCATCATGACGCAAAAACAAACTCCTACATTCATCCTACAATAAACACAGGAGAAATATTCCAAGTGTTGAAGGCAGAGTCATCCCCAGTAAGCAATTTGATCTTAATAAAAAAAATAAAAATAACTGCTAAATGTCTGAGACAAAAATAGCTTTAAATGAACTGTAGTTTTAAGTTTTTTTTTTTAATTAAAGAGGTTAATGATTTCATAAAGAGGTGGAAACCAACAATTACTGCAACTCGTCTCAGCTAATTTAATCTCTGTTGCAACAGAACAATTTTAACATGAAATCTTAAAAATCCCAAAGTTATTTTTTCCTTTCTTTTTTTTTCTTTTACATACTCCAATAATCCCAGAGGGAAATTGCTTCTCTGCATTTAACCCATCCCCTTGGTAAGCAGTGAGCTGCCATTGTGAGGCGCCCGGGGAGCAGTGCGGGGTTAAGGGTCTTGCTCAGGGACCCAGAGGGGCAGTCTGTGGAAGTGGGGGATCGAACACACAACCTCAGGATTCAAAGCCCTATGCCCTAACCACTAGGCCTCCACTCCCCCAATTATTGCTTAGAGGAGAGAGAAAAAATGTACCTTTCAAATAAGGAATGAAATAAGTTCTTCAAGAACTGATAAATGGTTCTGTTTTCAGATAAATGCAATTTTCCTTGGATATCGTGGCGATACTAAAGAGCTCCTAAATGGTTTCTCTCTCTATGCAGGCAGAGGATCATACTGATGCTGGACCTACATAAAAATCACCTTATGGCCATACTGATTAAACAAGACAGCAGTGGGAAATTCCAATAAATGTAAGTATTTTGTGGGATTATAATGAGGACTTTTATTTTCCCAGAACAATCCAGAATTTTTTTTTAACCATACATGCTGGTTTTGGCAATTCAAAAAGCTTGTCTTAGTAAATTTAGCAGCTATTCTATAAAGTCTCACCAATCCACAAATTGACCCAAAATGGAGTCCAACTGTTCAACAGATTTAATTCAATAAGTAACATTACATTTTCTTTAAAAATGTACATAAAATTGACATTTCTTTGAAACAAAAATGACAAACCTACAACACCCTTGGATAAAACATTTATGCAGAATATTTAATATTTGTTCTGGTTGAGTAATTCACTTACAATAGCCACCTCGACAGCATCCGGATTTGAATGGGAAAGATCGCACAAAAGGAGGAGGGAGTGGTCTTTAGCTAGGCTTCTGGTATCGGGAAGATACCTCAGTTCAAAGCAAATGTTCTCCACTGTGATCCCCTGCATATACACAAGCAAACACATGCATTGACTTCTCAGTAACCCAACAAATTTCAGGAGAACTGGGAATCACAGGCCGCTACAAGAAAACTGATACGTGAGCGATGACTCACCGGTGGTACTTTGTCTCTGTTGAACACAAGAGTTATGCGGCCACAGCTGTTGTCCAAATGGCCGCTGTTTGGCTGGCACTTGGTGGTTGCTTGGGGAGGCGGGGGTCCAGCCATTGAACAAACCCCCCACTGATCGCAAGGGTGGGAGAAGCAGGTGTAGAAGCTGTGCTCCAGACACTCCTGTCCAGCTGGGCAGGACCTCTGCCCCTTTTCCTGGTCTGATGGCGCGAGGTGGCAGGGCCGGCGACCACACAGCACCTGGGGTCATAGGGTCAAAATTAAGAACTGTTCTTGTTGAGCTGCTTGCTTTCTTGACTATGCATGAAGTGGCCTGAAGAAAACCCATCTGGAAAAAGCTATCAGCAGAGTGTGTGACGGCCTGCTTACCTTTGTGCAGTGCACTTTGCCATTAATGCAGTGACAGTCGTTGCACTCCTCTTCCCAGTGGCTGCCATGAGGAAACTGCAGCCCAGCATAGTGGCAAGTCTTTCCAATGCCTATGACTACAAATAAGCCGAAGTGGACAATTGTCATTTAGTAATCAGTTTTTTATATATATATATATATTTTTTATTTTTATTTTTTTCATTATTAGTCAACACTAATATCAAGAATAAAGATGATTACATTCTTGGCATCTGGCTCCTGATCTTCCACGAGGACAAATGCATCGGAAGCCATTGATCTCATCCACACAGGTTGCTCCATAGGCACAGGGAGAAGACTGGCACTCGTCTATGTCTATGTAAAGAAAGAGTAGCAGAAAAAAACATTTTAAAGTGATACACTGCAAAAAATGTAAATCTAAATAAGTAATTTTGTCCAAAAATAAGTGCAAGTGCATAAGTTTCTTGAACTAAGGTGGTAATTGAGACAGTTTGCCAATAGAACGAGACAATTTACATTTAAAATAAGAAAAAAACATGACATTGTCTTATTTTAAGTACATGTTATCTAGTTTTCTTATTTTCAGAATAAAAATACTCATTCCATTGGCAAATAATGTTATTTACCTACTCTAATTAAGGGTAAATACACTAAATTTAAGACATTATTACTTATTTCTGGATCTTTTTTGCACTGTATTTAGGTAAGAAGCATTTTTTTAGAACTGCAAGGCTCTTGATTTATAGAACCATCTGAACTCTAGCTTTCACCTACGCTGATGAAATATGGATTATAGCCGTCAACAAGATCCAGAATCTAATCAGTTTGTCAATCTGTGATGCGACTGATAGATGCCTTGGGAGTTGCTTTGGACTGGGATGTTTTCCTCCTGGACCTGTTGTCCTTGTGACCCGATGTGGGATAAGCTGCTGAATCCAATCGGATTGTGTCAATCACGGTTTGGTAGATCAATGCGTGAAATATTAGAAAGATTCTAACTTCTGGGCGCCTTCAAATCTGTTGGATTCTTTGGTGTCTGTTGTCCATATTATCATGATCTCAATATGGATGAGAGATCTCATATTCAAGCTTAGACAACAAAGGTGAAGACTATCCGTTCCGAACAAAGGAAGAGAAAAAGAGTTTCAGGGTCACTGGGTGATTTGTCCTCTGTGTGTGAAAGTCTGACCGTGTGAGTATGGAGGAGGGATGACCTCTGACCCCTAAGGTGTCAAAGAACGCAGAAAGAGGCTAGAGAGCTTGCTTTTAGCTGTCAATGTGTCAGTTTAAATTTGGCCTTTACCTTTCCACAATCCGCCTCCTTTAATCCATCTTAATACTCAGCGGTACTTTTCTTAAATGAATTCAAGGTCTCATATTTTACTCACTTATTCTGCAGTCTGGCCCAGCAAACCCAGGGGCGCACTCACAGCGAAACCAGTTTATTCCATCTACACAGATCCCGCCGTTGTAACTGTGAGAGGAAAGAAACGCATGATTAGATTAAGCTGGACATCCTTTCCAGCTGTGGCAGAGTACAGGGAGTGTGTATGTGTGTGTGTAGGTTGTGCGGGTCAAAAAAACTCAATTCAGCTCATCAATACAAGCCTCCACCTTTCAGATGCTAATAGGCGTGTCCAGTCCCTCCCCTCATCGTGCCTTCCTTGCAACCACCTCAAAGCTGAGCTCCCCCCAGGTCGCACAGGAAGAATAGACCCCTACAACTCATCTTTGCCACTCAACCCCCAACCTTAACCCCAACACCCCCCACCTGCATTCACCACAGGGTTGGTGGGACTCTTATCCAATCCTTAAAAAAAAAAAAAAAAAAAAAATCAAACTTTAAAAATGGGCTCTTTTTGGCATCAAGACAATTATTCTTATTGCCACATTGCCAGACAGGACACTGTTCTTAAAAAAAAAAAAAAAAAAAAACTCCCACCTCTCACTGTCCTATTCATTATATCAGAGCACACCTCCCCTCTCCTCTTTGAGGCTCAATTTAAAGGCAGGTTCTGTTGGTCATTAAAGGCCCACCACCCCTGCAGCCAACCTCGCCTGTGAAGTGTTCAAACGATGAAGGGAGGCAGGAAGAAGTGAATAGAGGAGTGTAAGCGTACAACAATCGTTATTACATACCATGGATGAGGATTACAGTCGTCTATGTCTGTTGAAGAGAGAAAAAAAAACAAAAAAACGAGTCATTTCCTGCATTCAATTTAAAGGATTTCTAATAAACCCACCCAGGGTGGAATTGGGCTAATTAAAACTGACAATGCATATTTCTGCACACAGGATTAAGTACAACAAATCTTTTTGAAGCATCCGATTTCAATGAGTTGCAAACTGTGCGAAATTTTGGTCCAAACTTGCAGACATAAATAGTTAATCCTGTTTTGGCCACAAGTAAATCTATGACCTTTAAAGTCTTGAACAGATGTACGTCTTACAAGAGAAATGAGTTTGTGTGATTAGCAAGCTGTGAGTCATAAACACAAAGTCTTTTCACAGTGGATGAAACATTCCCAGTATTAGCAGGTGGCTTTAAGAGCGACTCTCTTCAGTGCGGAAGTATTTACTGAGTAATGACTGAAAGTTTGCCATTTTCAGTGTCCCTGAGGCGTCTAAATGAACAAAGGCTGTAAGAACAGAACATCAGGTGTCAGAGACAATTTGGAAACTAAATAGAAAGCTGAAAGTGTTCCAGTGAAGTTGTCCATGAAAGCATTTTTTTTATTCCACCTGGAGCATTCTAGATTATTACATTTAGCTAATCTGACGGGATCTAATCATCCGTATTAATCTAATCTTTTTAGGTTTGTTTTGGATATATTCAATTCTGTTTGTGTGAGAGCTGCGTCACAAAGACTGCTCAGCTTCTTAAACCCACATTATGTCACCTCTTGCTTTTTAAAAAAAATAATTATTGATCAAATGCAACATAAAAGTTCTTTAAGCTTCATAGAAGTTGAAATCGCTAGACAGTTAAATAGTCAAACTCTTAAATATCAACTTTGATAAAGGTTCATTTTTCAGAAAGGTCTTGCAGAAATAACTGAAATCCTTGCGTTTTGGGCCCTTCGACATTTTTAGTCGAGAAAAGGTTTTAGACCAACAAAGTGTCTTGTAAAACAGAAAAATAATACTTAAAAATGAAAAAACTACAGTGCGTCTTCTTCTCATTGCATTAAAATCTAAGCATAGATACTAACTTTGTCCACAGGTGGGGCCCTCCCAGCCCTCTTTGCAGATACAGGAGAACGTGTCTCCTCCTCCCACGCACGTCCCACCGTTAGAACAAGGACTGGAGGCACAAGTGCTGTTTTTGGCTGCAGAAAGTGGGAGGAGGGGGAAAAAAAAATTACAGAGGTGCACACAAGCATCAACACATAAGATTTCACTGGAAATCAGAGGTAACAATCTTTAAGAGCTGGCAAGAAAAGGCAGTACAGAACATACTCCGGTAATTACAGGCAACCACTGAAAATCAGGAAAATAGTGGAATGAGTAAAGCGTTTGAATCATAATCTGAATTTCCGTGCCATTAACTTTGACATAAATTTCAGCAGATTTTGTCTCCATAAAACACATACATTTTGCATTCTTTAAAGTAGCAGCAGGAAACGCCTCACCTGTGTTGCATGTGTTTCCCTCCCAGCCAGGCGGGCAGGAACAGCGGAAGGTGTCTCCGTGGTCGTAGCAGGTGCCTCCATTACTGCAGGTGGTTTCATCACACTGACTCTCACCTGATTAGAAAACCCAAAAACTATCCATTAACCTTCCACAAATCACAACGTGAACACCTTCCCATCCCTCTGTAGGTTACATTATCAGCTGCGCTACAGCATATCGATTAACGGCAAGATGCCAAACTTTTTTGGCCTTAAAGACTTCAAACAAAGCAAAAGGTTAACAATCAATGGAACACATTTCTATACTACCATGTAAGTTTGGAAGATGCAAATACTGAAAGATGTAAGGAAGGAAACATTTGGTGGCCAAATGAATGAATCAGTGATGTTTGAACAGACAGACAAATGGCCGTTTAATGGACAGATGAAAGAATGGATGAATGAATAGACTGATATAGAGCTACTGATCTATAATCCAATTGTTGGTGGACAGATGCGTTGTATGGATCGACAAATTTACGAACAAAAAATTATCAGTAGATAATGGACAAATGGACCTTAGATAGAGGGAAGAATGAACTGACGGTTGGATGAATGCGTGGTGAAAAGAAGTGATTGTTGTACAGAGACTGATAAACGGAAAGACAGATGGATGGGCGTTACGTATATTGCAATTTTTTTTTTTTTGCAGGAAAAAAAGGATATTAAATAGAAATAAATGAAAACATTTCCTTTCCTTTTTTTGTATATTTTTCACACAGAATTTGTAGACACCTAATTTACTGTGGGGCTCCTTAGTTGAACAATCAGCTCATAGGCTTGAATTCAGTTCCAAGCCCTAAAAGCTTCCTGTTAGATAACGAATTGAGACCGAAGAGCCTGGGCCGACCCTTTGGCATCCCGTTAAAATGTGGCTAAAGGTTTCTGCTCCTGACGGGACCTTCCACAGAGCCCAGACCAATTCCTCGCTCCAACAGAGTAAATCTGGTCTTTATTTTGGTAGTATTTAACCTATAGTTTAATGTCCTGGTAACCACCATATTGCATCAATTCATTTTTTAATACATAAGAATTAAACCAGTGTGCATTCTTAAATTCCTTATAGAAAACAGCTGAATTCTTTGTCCATTACATGCAAATATAAGCGGATTGACATAAACCCCTATTTCAACAAGAGGGGAATCCAACTTACGGGAATGACAGGTCTTGCCCTTCCAATCGCCGCTGCATTCGCAGTAGAAGTCATTGACCAAGTCAATGCAGCGTCCGCCATTTTTACAAGGGTTGTGTCTGCACTCGTCGACATCTGAGGAAGGAGAAAGATGACTCATTCTTCCATTCAATAACACCCTAATTCTAACCCATACAAAGAGATTAGGTGCAGAGCAGCTAGGTGCTCCACCCAAGGTGCGATTTTCTCTTGTATGAAAACTGCTGAGATTTTCCAAACAGAAAACAAACTCACTAAGGTCACAGAGCTGACCCTCCCAGCCGTCCGGGCAGAAGCACTGAAAGGAGTTTAATCCATCTATGCAGGTGCCACCATTATTACAAGGGTTGCTGATGCAGTCGTTGATATCTGAAATAAAAAGATTTATTCGTATCAGTTTGGTAATGATGGGAGAAAATATTCTTTAAAAGTTTATAGTTTTGTTTGATTCTAATTCAGTTATCCAAGATATTTCAAAAGCATAACCAGGCTGTGCATACTTTCATGACAGTAGTCGCCACTAAAACCCGGATCACAGATGCAGGTGAAGTTGCCGGTGGGCTGGCTAATGCAGCGTCCACGCGGGCCGCAGACGTTGGACGAAACATGCTGTACTCCCTCTGAGTCGTTGGAGGGTACTGCTACAATGCAGCTGTCTATTACTGTAAAGGAGAAAGCAAAACACTCATTAGATTTTTTTAATTTAACTTGGTAAGTTTTTCAGGATTATTTCATGGTGGCGTGGTTCTCAGGTCACCTTGACATGTTGCAGTTTGGCATGTCTCCTTCAGATGTTCGCATGTTTTTCCCTGGTAGCCTTCAGGACAGGCGCAGTAGAAGTCCTGGTCCATGCTGTGGCATGTGGCCCCATTCTCACAGGGCTTTGAATCACAGGCATCAGAGAGGGGCCGGTGAGAGATCTATAGAAAAGAACCATATGTTCTGTTACATCATAGAGATAACCCCTCCCCCCAAAAAACATCCCTAAATGTTAAAAAGGTTACAGTAACATGATAAATTACATCCAGAAATATTTAGACCAAGCTTTTACTGACTGTGTACAAATAATACAGATTAATATTTGACAGGACTCAATAAATAGAAACCACAAAAAAGTATTTCTGTGTTTAAATCTTAAAAAACACCATCGGTTATTCCCGTTGTGTTTTTTTTATCTTTCTATTTCCGGTGCAAACACCAAATAAAACTAAACTTGAATGCTAGAAAAAAATAATTTCCAGCAATTCTTACAAACATAGTTCGACTCATCCAAAAACCTAGGCGAGAAAAAGGTGAGAGTAAAGGCAAAATTTATTTTAAAAAATAAAATAAAAAAAAATTACAGGTTGACTTTCATTTTAAAATGTTGTTCACACAAAACTAAAGCAGTAAAATTGAATGTCTCATCACCTCAAAGTGCTCAAGACAGAAGATAGATGACAGGAAAATTGATTCATAACAGTCGGCAAAGTTTGTGACAAAAATCGATGCAAAATTGACGATACAAAAGAAACTTTATGCTGAGTAGACTGTAATGAAATAGCTTCAGTGTGTGAGTGTTTACGTGAATGGGGGAATGATTGAATGTAGTGTAGAGCGCTCTGGTCAAGTCCTCTGACTTGAAAAAGCACTATACAAGTACAGGCCATTTACCATTCTGCATAATTAAAACAATCTGTTGCATAAGATTAAATTCATTAGACGTATTCTAACAAACCCTGGGTCAGAAATCAAACCTTCATTAAAAGAAAAGGGTATTCATATTCTCATTTGAATCTGGATAAGTTCATTGAAGGAGTTAAGGTTGTGGCTTTAGGGAAGCCTTTATAAGCTATACGGTTACTGACTTTATATATATCAAACCAGTTTTAAAGCATTTCTACTGGTGAAACCCCAAACTCTGGCGTTAAACCCTAAAGTTTGAAAATCTAGAAAGTAGTACCACCGTCTACTAAACAGACCCCAACCATGATGCTGCCAACACCGTGCTTGACAGATGGTACAATGTTCTTAGGTATACGAGCCTCATATAGGCCTATTCCTATTTCTTTTAACAGCTATAGGACACTGGCTTTATAATTTCAGCCCTTTAGGTTACTTTAATACTCCCAAGAGGGTTTGCCGTCACACAGAAGGGAGATTTGCAGCTAGCGTTAAGAGCTTTTCCACACAACTGGATGGAGTCTGGACAAGCAAACTTTTAAGATTAAAACAATGAAATCCTGGAAAAATCTACCTGCTTGTGGTTGGAAAATCTAAATAAAAACAGCAAATGTGGTTAAAAATTTTTGATTTTTAGCTAGATCTTTCAGCCCTGTTCAACAGAGATGGGAAGTAACGAAGTACAAATACTTCATTACTGTCCTCAATTAGATATTTCAGATATTTTTACTTTACTGCTTATTTTTATGGCGACTTTTTACTTCTACTCCTTACATTTTTACACAAATATCTGTACTTTCTACTCCTTACATTTAAAAAAATTGTCTCGTTACTTTAGTTTTGAATCATTTCAATGGAGTTACCGTTATTATTTTTCACGTCATCAATACCAAATTCAATCTAATTGGATGGGAATCTACGTTGCATTTGATGCACCACTACAAGATGAATCGACAGATTCGGCGGTATTCATTCGCGGAAAATCATTGCAGCTTGGTGGCGGTGGCGTTAGCATAGTAGTATGGACGACGAGATGATTGAAAATGAACACAACGGAGATCTAGTCCTATTGGCAGACATCCATTTAAAATGTAGGCAACGGCATGAAAAAAGTGGTTTTTACTTTTACTTTTATACTTTAAGTAAATTTACAAGCCTGTACTTGGTTACTTTTACTTGAGTAAAGAAGTTTAATCAGTACTTCCACTTTTACCAGAGTATTTTTTAACACAAGTATCTATACTTTTACTCAAGTACGGGAAGTGAATACTTTTGCCATCTCTGCTGTTCAAACCCAACATATCGCCTTTCTTCCAAGTGTCACAGTTTGAGTCAGATGCATGAATCCCAGACATTATTTTATGTTAAAACAAGAAGATGATTTTAAAAACATTTCAAAATAAATAAAGCAAACATCGTGGTCTCAATCCAGCACTGTTGTGCTGCACAAAGTAAAGGTAAGCAAAAAATTAGGCCTTAGGAAACATTCAAAAAGCTCATCAAGGGAATGCATGCATTTGGTTCTCTAACCTTACAAGACTGTTTCAGGAAAAAAAAAAATCTTTCTTAGAGAGAAGAATCTTCTCTCAGAGAGAGAGAGGGAGAAGAGAGTAGGCAAAGAGAACGATTATTTCCAGAGAAAGCTGGGGAAAAACTGGTCCATCCACAGAGCGACGGTGAATAATAATAGAGATAAATCATAGCAGCTAGAGGCCAACTGACTTATTATTTAAAATGGGGAGTTTAGAGAGAAAAATCTCTTCGCTTATATAAACAGAAGCCTACTGTGCATAAACTTTGGGTCGGACCTTACTGCCATTTAAGGTGGTAAAAGAGAGGTTAGTAGGGCCACAGGGTGGTCGAATTTGTGGCCATATGGTTTATTTTACAGAGACTGTCAAATGTAATTATGTCCTGCCTGCCAAGTTTGTAGTGTGTTGTCAGATCATGTCCGAGTGTGCGGATAAATCATAACTAGACCACTAGACTGTTTAAGAAAAAAAATATTTTGTTTAAGGTGGTACTTATATGTTAGATTTAATTTAAAAAATGGCTTGATATTACACTGAACTAAGTCATTAGATCAAATAAATCTGCGGACCTCTGCCGTTTCATGACTTCAATCAGTCCAGTAGGTTGTTTCGTTTGTTTCAAAGAGAGTTTTTTTCCGATTTGGAGACATTTCTAAATGTTATTCAAACACACATTAATAAAATGAAACTAAAACACAGTAAGATTATTCAGGGCTTAAGAATGTCTTTGCTTCTTCTACCTGGATCAGCACAGGGCTTGGGCAAAAACTGTTACACAATCAAATTTCTAATGACCTGACATGAGATACTAATCAGAGAAATATGATGCTGCGGGGCATCGTAGTTTTGGCACGACAGGACAGGAATGTACATCATGCCATAGCAAGCATCGCAGTTCTGGAGGCGCGGGCAGAACTCCAGCATCTCCTCATTGAGGGAGGCTCACATTTATAGTAGAGATGCTAAATCCAGATTGGCTAAACACCAGCAATGTCCTCCATTCAGGGTCCCAGAGATGTACCAAAGTGTCAGCTTTCTTGCTGATAACCTACATTTAGACACAGTTTGTGTATAAAAAGGTGTCATAAGGGACCAGCCGAGGCTGTATGAAAAGAGTCAAGTAGGAAAAAAGCAGGCTTGGCTTGCAATGTTGGGGATGGATTACATTACACAACCAGTAAAGATCACAGCAGCCATTTGGCATGTTGGGTCAGATGACTGTTTAATGCTGAAACAGTTTGTAGTTTTTCTCCACTGTATGACAAACTCTTAAAAGACGACGTGAAATCAGCTGCAGTTCCATAAAGAAAAATGCTAAAGTAAAATAAAAAAAAATAAAAAAGTCTTCCATGTGGCATTAACTTTCACTTTCTACTTCAGACTATTAAAACTGGTTTACTGTGCAGATTTTAAAATCAATAACCTCCTGGTTTTGTTGGCTTTTATCTTTTGTTCCTGAACAAAAGAAAAAAGCATGCATAAAATGAATATACACTCTGCTGAGCACTATTTAAGGAACCCACTATCTTTTTATAATTCAAAAGATTAAGATCAGAATAAGGAAAATCTAATAAAACTAGTCTGTCACGTGGCAACAGATGCCCACAAAAAAACAAGCATGCACACAAACACACTCACAACTAAGGACAATATAGAGAAGCCAATTAAACCAACACTCATGAATTTGGACTGTGGAAGGAAGCCAGAGTACCCGGAGAGAACCCCTTCATGTACAGTGATAACATGCAAACTCTATGCAGAAAGACCCAGGGGCAGCAATTGAACCCAGAACAAAAATAAAAAACATTGAATCTGCTCCCATTTCTTTCTCTAAAACTGGAATAAAGTTTTATAAATGTTAAAACATGTTTAACACCTATTCGGTATATATAATATTCTATAATTATGCAGGTTAATTTTTACCTGTCCTATAATGAAGTTGAATTGCAACAGAAACTGAGACATATGACAATGTCAGTGTCCTAATGAGGTTTTCTTCCACTACCAATGAATCATCAGTCATCATTTACCATAAAGTGTCCGATATGCTGCTACAAAAACTGTCAGGATGCTAGCTAGTCCAAAAGACATTGAGAGTCTTAAGCTTAATCAACAACTCAGCTTGGGAACAACTTCCATTATTACTTCAAAATAAGAGTCCCATGTATGCAATTTGATATTCAGGATTTTTGATGGTAGAATAAAGTTTCATCTCAGTTGATCTCACAAAATAAACCAAATGTTTGTTCCCAGATTAAGAATAATTATTTGTAAATTTTTAATATGGTTTGTGAAACTTAAAATTATACTTTGGAGGAATAAAACTTTCTTCAAGGGTTTCAAAGTGGTTCTAGTAAACAGTTTAAATCTTCTCCCTTTTTTTACATTTTTTACCCCATTTTGTTGTACAGTAATTATGTCTGGACTTATCATAATGCCTTGTGAAAATCAGACCTGCAGAGAGGGAAGGAAAATGCTTCAAATGGTGCAGACCTGTTCTCGAAAAAGCCGCCATTAGCCACAGAAAAAGGGAACAACCAGAAACTCAGTGTCAGAGGGTCTTGCAACACAGCGGTAAGATACTATTTGCATAGAAACGAATGAAAGTTTGTTGCATGGGTCTCACCTCACACAGCTGGCCACCAAACTCCGGTGGGCATTCGCAAACGAAGCCGTCCAACACCACGTGGCACTGGCCGCCGTTCTGGCACGGTCTACTGTCACATTTATTTCTCTGGAGTTCACAGTGATTGCCAACAAAACCAGGAGGACACTGGCAGAGGTAACCCCTTGGACCCTTCTAAAAAACACAAGAAGTTCAAAGGTATAAAATATCTTTGCAAAGTTGTTTTATTTCTGGTTTAAAAAAAATATTTATATCCATACCTTACAGGTTCCTCCATTCTGGCACCGACCTTGGCAGAGGTGCACGTCTAAAACGAAGGCAGATAAATAAGTTTAGAACAGTTTCAAAACAAAATGATTCATCTCTGCTGTATTTGGTGAAATTTTAAGTGCAGTGTGCAGATTAAGTTGAAGATTTGGGAATAGGAACATATAAAGTCAAGGCAGTGCTGTATAAAACTGGATATAGTTAGGCAGCATGCATAACAGAGCAGAGAAATAAGTTTGCCAAAGCAAGAACAGGTTACCACATGTGTGAAAGTGAAGCTAAACTACACCCAGGTTGTCTCTTTAGGAGGGAAAAAAAGAGCCGAGGTACAGTAGGTGTCATTATTGGAAGAAAATCAAAGTCACTATAGAAGTGACACTGAGTTGAGGTAAAGAAATACTGACTGATGTCACAGTTTTGGCCCGACCATCCCCGGAAACACTTGCAATGATATCCACCAATGAGATTTTTGCAAGAGTAAGCGTTCACACAGGGCTGTCCTGCACATTCATTTGCATCTGTGAAGGCAGGAGGTAGATGAGTCCATAAGTCCAAGAAAAAGCAGAAACAACGACAGAAGAGCTGGATACAAGGGGTCCAAGGATTAAGAGAAAAAGGAAGATCCAGTATTTATTGGCTTCATTTGGAAATGATCTTAATTAGACCATTTATTGTGTGACTAGAATGCATGGTGTATATAATCAGTAAAGGCTTAGTCAATTAAAGAGCAATCTGGATTTTTTTATTTATTTTATATTTTAAGCTGTGGAGTTACATGGCTGTCATAATTTAATGGAAGAGAACAACTTTCCTCTTTGCATTATTGAGCCGAATCTGCCAATACCTTCAGCACTAATGAGCTTGTCTTGTGCATCATAGGGTGGATATAATGTAAGCCATCAATATAGCACCTGACAGTGAAATAAGGCTCTTTTTCTCCCAAACAAATTCCTTTAGTTACTGGTGCAGCACTGCTGTCATCTGGGATGATTCCAACAACTCCAATCCAGCCCAGCAGTTTAACTTCAAATCACAGTTCTTGGATTATGGAGGTGGTCAATGTTATGGTACGACTAAGACTGTAATCCATTTACCTCTAAATGGATAACTTCCATCTGGAAATGGCATTAGGAATTATAAATGCAAATCAATCTTTAAATAAAAAACATGTGAACAAGTTTTATTTATCCAGTTCTTTAAACTCTTATCTAGAAGTATAAAATAGAGGGAAGGGAATCTCTTTATTTCCCGAAAAGCTGCATAAAAGAGTTTATGCAACACCAGAATGATACTATTGGCTTAAACAATTTATTTTTGGGTGAAGACTGCGATCTGTCTTCTTTATTTTATCATGGAATGAGTCAAAGGTTTTTCAGATTTTCTATAAATATAAAAAGAAGGTTCCAAGTGCATTTCTTAGGTTGGGAAATATAACTGTAAATGTAAAAGTTGCTGCAAGGATTATACTGTATTAAATGCTTAACAATCAGAATTGAAAGCATTGTTTTAAAACCCGATGCACAGTGTCTACCTTATTTTCTCATTCATCTTTTACATTTGGAATTACTTCTAACAAATAAGATAATGTGACATCCTGGCAAGGATCTATACTGAGTCTTAATCTTGTTAATTAGAAATAACCTTAATTATATTCTGCATGCAGAATATCAATGTTCAGAGTATTTCATCAAGTTGTCACTGCAATCTAAATGGGTGGAAAAAAATTGCTGCACAAAACATCAAGGAGTAGAGACTATGAGGGAGGCAATCAGCAGAAGGATGCCCTACAGCACACCTTCATGGCTATCCTCTCTGAAACCCAAACCTCTCACTCACACAACAAGCTCTAGGTAAGACAGGAGGCCTATACCTGCCTGTAAACCGAGACTTAAGCATGTAAGGGGACACTTGGGATCTCTTTCCTGCCTGCACCCCCAGACACACATACAAGTGTTTACTGGTCGTAATACATTTCCTGAGTTGGAGCCAGTCACGTCCGATCTTAGGATTAGGACTGATGCAGGGACCAAAGTTAACCCTTTATAGGGCAGTCAGTGAAATCCTTTGAAAATCATGTATAATCATAATAGTGTTATTGGAATCCTGGACAAGACCTTATTACATTTGGAACATTCAAAAAATATGCATACTTTAATGGCAAAAATTTATGTCAATGCAATAAGAAATGCCAACTTGCAAATATAATAAAAATAACAAAAGTGACTCTATAAGACATTCATGAAATCACTCAGAGTGAAAGAAACACTTTTTTTTTTTTTTGGTCCAACATAACCTTAGAGGCATTAATGCTGATACTGGCACTGATATTTTTTAGTTTATAAACCTAAATATGATTGTTAACTAGGTTTATGAACTTTTTAACTTTCATTTTTAACTTTTCAATTAGCCTTTTACCTTTTTGTTCTCAACTTGTTAACTTTTTTTTTTTTTTTTTACTTAATTTAAAGTGGGTTATATATCATTCAAGGGCTCATCTCATCGGTCAAATGTCGTAATAAGATGTACATCCATGATCTTTGCTGAATGGCTGGATATAGATCTTGTGTTTCTAGACCTCACTGAGGGACAAGGGGGTCTCCATTTGTAAGGGGTATGCAAGTGATAAAAAAAACGCTAACTTGCCCAATAAAGGGTTAAAAACTAGCTTATAAAGCTTGAAGTTCAACAACATCTTAGTCTAGGATATGAATTACTTGTATCCTGTGGATCAACAGACCTGTTTTCAATCTCTGGACGTGTCTAAACAAATATTCAAATATCTTTAAGTCTATGGAATGATTACAGTATTAAAAGCTTCACAACTATCCTAAAAGCTCTTTTTAATCACCTGCTCTACAGCCATGAGAGACGTCTTTGAGGATTGACTCAAAACCACTTGTGTGCTTTCATGAACTCATCTACAGGCTGGTTGAGAACAATTTATTAATCAATTTAACAAAATAAGATTGCAAATAGATTTTATTGTCACAATTATCTGCATATGGCTATATCCAAGTATCATTTAACTATGAGCTCTTTGATTTGATTTCAGTTCCGTCTTCTTCCAAGATCAGTCTAGGGTTATATTTAATTAATTTCTTATGACGCCAATTATCAACAAGTGACATCTCAATGTATTGCAAAAGAAAAAAAAACTAAGCAGATTCAAATCCGTTCCAATTCAACCTTAATATAGAAGAGAACTAATTAATAGAAATCCCATACTATAAGATTGAATAAAACATGGTCTGTACCATAACAATGGAAATGAAATAAAAAAAAAACTCCAATTCTGATTATAAGACAGTTTGATCAAAGGCTTTCTATGGGTTCTTTGCACAGCTTCTATTTGGGTAAATATATCCCTACAGTGCTATACTGACCATTTATACAAAGAGACAAAAACATATAATACCATAGAAAAATGTACATAGATATGAAAGGATTAAAAATCAAGGCAATTCATTAAAAGTTAAAGTGGAATCCTAATAATATAACGTCCATTCCATTTTGTAATAAAGCTGATGACTTTGCAGCTTTTATCAAGGAACCAAAAGGCTACAGTGGAGTTAAGATTCCCTTTTCACGTCTTAATTCATTTTTTTTTTTTTAGAATAACCATTTCATATTAACACAGAGTACATGTCAGATTAAATAATACTTCTTCAGCGATAGTATCTAGGTGTTACTTTATTGTATGTCTCGTACTATATCTGTTGGTTGTGCTGTTCTTTTTACATCTCTTTGCAGGTGATGAAGCAGACTGAAAATGTTTTATCATTATCTCCCTTTTTTTTTCTTTTTTGTCCTGTTTTTCCACTTCCATTCTACTTACATTGCAGTGTCCATATAATCTGTAAAACTCCCTGCATAATTATAATAAAGCAATTTATATGCATGAAACAAGCAGAACACTACGGCAATAGCCGCACTGCTCCACTTGTGAAAGTAAAATCTGTTGGGCTTTTTTTTTTTGGCATCAAGACAATTATTCTTATTGCCACATTGCCAGACAGGACACTGTTAGCAAAAAAAAAAAAAATGAATAACCATTAATTTTCTATTCTTATTGTAATATATTTTGACGTAGAATATAGTAAAGGACATTTAATACTTTCCAAACTGTAAAAAGCTTGTAGCTTAACTACATACCAACTGCCTTTTGGAGGTAAACATTATGTTAACCTCCTCATGTTGCACTTCCCTCCAGTTAGCTGTATTTTTAGGAAGTATGGGATTTTTTTTCCCATGATTATGCATATAACACACAGATCTATGTCCCACTAAAGAAAACCAACTCAACCTCTCATCTGTCTCAGCTTTTTATGGAAGATTTTAAAGCCTGGATGTCCTAAATGAAGAAAAGACAGAGGTGGACATTTTTGGTCATTCCAGTGAAGACTCCCTGACTGATATCGGTCCTTAGGCCTAGTATGTCAGTCCTATTATTTCAACTTAGGGATTAAAATAGATCCCAGTCTCAATTTTTGAAAACTCACATTGGAGCTGTTGTAAAATCCATTTTTTTTTGAGGCAGCTAGAAAAAGTTAATCCATGGCTTTGAAGCCACTTGGTTGAAATACTGTAATGCACATTTTCCATCTTCAGAGGGTAAATATGCTGCTGCATGTCTCTTAACAGTTACAAGTAAATATGATCATATTTCCCCTATTTAAGCCTCTTATCATTGGCTGCCAGCATATTTTATGATTCATTTTAAAATCCTGTTATCTGCTTTTAAATATCTAAATGGCCTTGCCCTGCCCTACCTGCTACACCCCTACACACCCTCTTGCCCCCTTAGATCAGCTGATCAGTTGTTACTGATGGAGCCAAAGACGAAACGCAAGCTCAGAGCGGACCGTGCGCTGTGGAACGACCTTCCCTTCTGCATTAGATCCGCCTCTTTACCTTATTTTAAATCTGAAATGTTGACTTTATCTTATTGAGCTTCTTTTATTATTTTATTACCGCTTTTTGTCTTATTACTACTATTATACATCACTTTGTTTATTGTTTTATGTTTGACCATTTGTACCTTATGATTGTGCATAGATAGTTGGTCTTTTGGGTGTTTAATGTGCTTTATAAATAAATTTGGTATGGTATAAAAGTCAACTCACCTATCTGGCAGGTCTTCCCTTCCCACTGTGGGGGGCACACACATTCAAAGCCATCCTCCAGGTTGATACAGGTCCCACCATGAGCACATGGACTCGACGCACATTCATCCACACCTGCAGAATCCAAAAACTGTTCATTTCCGACTAACAGCCATTTTACATAAAACAATGAATTTAAGGAGTATAAATATGTTTTAACTGAAAAAACAGCAAAAGTTAAAAGATAATAAACAGAAGACAAATAAAAAAAATGTAAAAACTCACTTTTTTCACAGGTAGGGCCGTCCCAGCTTGGTGGGCACAGACACCGATAGCCTGTAGCAGCGTCATGGCACGTCCCGCCATTTGAACAGGGGTTGGAAGCACAGGAGTGCTCAGCTGATGACCAAATCATAAGATTATTAGAAAAAAAAAAAGGTTTTAAAAACCAAAAATGTATCATTTGATTCTTGTTGTGTGAATAGTTGTTTCAATAGTCCAGGGATGGACAACAGATATTCTAATTAGCATCAAATAACTAATGAGAACAATTAAGACATTAAAACCTAAAAAGGTATTTTAAAAACTCTTACCAATCTCGCAGTTCTTTCCAGAGAAGCCCTGCGGACATGCACAGAAGTACAGGTCTGGTTCGGTGTTCAAGCAGGTTCCTCCGTTGACGCACGGCTGGTGGCGCCCGCAGTAATTCAGATCTGATCAGAAAAAAACAGCAGCAAGATTTAAGTAGGAATTAAAGTATTCAATCAATAATGAGCAGATCTCTGCTGTGTAGATGCTGAAACTGAGAAAAACGAACCAAACAATAAATGTAAGTGATTTCTAATATTGGGGGTTTAAAGAAGTCAAACACAGAGCAGAAATGCAAAAAGCTATTTAACTTGAAATGATTCTCAATGGCAGGTACAGACATGTCTGTGGTCCGTTCAGGGAGCCAAAAGTAAGAGAGCAACCGTTTTAAACAAAGCCGCTGTTTTCTCCAAATAAACATTACATATGGCCGCAAAACAATTATGCCATCCTATACTTTTTTTTTTCTTCTCTATTACGGCACTTTAGGAGGAATCTAAGACAAAATCTAAAGATTAAAAAAAACGAAATCAGATTTTCCTGGTGTGGCAACCAGGATTTATACCTGGATTCCCCATTAAGTGTTACTCTGCAACTCTTATTCGAGCAAACTCTTCCTAAAACCATGTTACAACACTACTTGAACTACATCCCATCATTTCCTTAAAAAATTAATTCAATGTTAGAAAAGTTGAAATCTGCAGTCAGGATTTTATTTTTCAACGAGCTCTCTGCAGCCACCTCCATGTGCCATTTTTTCTGGGATTTCCCAGAAATCTCGTTGCAGCCTACGCTCAGAATCGAGCACCAGCTGCCTGCGTTGGCAGGATGCGTTTTTTCAGCCCCCCTGCTGTATTGCCTTGTGACTAATTTTCTGTATATGCAGGCTTATAGACAGGTGGTTGAGAATTAGAAGCGCAAACCAACCTGTTATTTGCACATGTGAAATAAAATGCACTGCTTGTGCTTTTTTTTTTTCCTCCCCTGCATAAAATAAATGTACTAAATCTTAAATGATCCTTTCACACAAGGCTTGGGCAGAAAAACAAGTTTCTAAAAGCCTGGTAAATAAATGAGCAGGAATCTGTCTCCACTGGGGATCTCAGGACGCGTCTCATCCCCCAAAGAGCCCTCTGTGACGATGGCAGGTGGGGGGATCGGATGTCCCTGCTGCTGCTCAGATCACAGGAACAGTAAAACTATCCATCTTCTGGTTTCCAGACAGGGAGAGAAGCCAGAAAATAAGACGGAAACTTTATTTGAAAATGATAAATTCCAGCTACGGGTTAGCAGCTGAAACTGCATCAATTAAGTGCTCATTTTAGCTCATTATTACAAAGATATACATTTAAACTTCCCCTCGTGTAATACGGTAATACAGATATGAATATTAAAAAAAATCTGCGATCTCTTCGTCTGCATTCCAGTCAGCTTTAAACTCAATGTATCTCGTTCCAAATGAAACACGGAAACTGCCAGTCGTCTCCCCTCTACTGAAAAGCTGATAACAAAAGAAATCAGGATGCTAGTAGGAACCTCTTTTGAGAGCAATGTCAGAGGTTAGTAAAGGGAATACAGATGGAAGGAAACTGCAGTTCCTAATTTGGTTCCCTGGCGCTCGGCTACGATGCCGCTCACCTTAATAACTGTTTGACGTTGCATCGGCAATAAACATATTCATTCAGAACCTGCAGATATAAACTTACAGCTCACTTTGAGTTGAAGTTAACTGTAGTCTTTTCCAAGACAAAAACATTAATAAATATTTTAAAACTGGTTATAAAGACAAAGTTTCTTGAGGAACTTAAACCGAAAGAATGGTTTAGTTTCTAAAAGATTCAATGGACCGCCATGTTTATCTGGCAACTCCAACATAAAGACCTGACTGGTGGGGGGCTTTAGCAGCAATTCCTCTATGGACAGCTCCCTCTGCATAAAATCATCATTGGGTTTGTTGAAAGCGATCTCACCAAGGACCTATTTTCCTGGAATCTTTTGATAGCTCAAAATTAAATCTATACTTGTGATCAATAATTTTTTTAATCCATTAACTGTAAAATCTGTCTCCCCTAATTTCTAAGCTTCTGCTTAGAAATTAGGGGAGACAGCTGGTTTGGATTTCAATCAATTATCAAACTAATTTAGAGTACATGTTGTTATTGATTGGGATATAAGCCATCAACTGTATCACACTACTGTTTATATTTTTGTTTACCATGAATAAGGTTATATTCCATAGTTTATAATGAAAAGAAAACAGATGGACATACCTCTTTCACACATCAGGCCACCCCAGTTCTTCTCACAGTTACACTGCCAGGGCTGGTTGCAGGTGCCGTGTTTGCATCCTGGGTGGAGCTCGCATTCATCGCAAAAGATGCCTTTCCAGCCATATTTACACCTGTAGGTGAAAAGACGCATTTAATGCAGCTTCCTTTTCTGTAACGTTTTGCAATAATAGGTGCATAAACATGTATGTTTGTTTTTTTTACAGAAACTTATAATAAAACTTTTTGGTCAGGGATTGAGAAAAAAAACAACTTAAAGAAAAACATTAGCTATCACCCTATGAAGAGAATGAAAAGTCATTATCTGAAAAAAATTAGTTATTTTAGTTTACAAAAGCTTAATATTTTAGGTTGATTAAAGTTTTTGCAGGATTGAGCAGTGCTTTTCCATTTTTAGTAAATGCAACTGGATTATTAAGCATTGTTTTGATTTTTTTTGTGTAAATACTATACTAGAATGAATCATGGTACTTCTAGTGAAGAATATCACCATGAGAACATGATAAAGAGTCTTGTCCAACATGTCCAATAATGTAAAAACGATTACAGTAATTGTTTTCTACCTTTATCCCTCACTGTCCAACATAAAATCAAACCAAATCTTCCCTGCTGTGGGATAAGTTAGATGATCTAAATTCAGTTGTACTTCCTTAATGCCAGAATTAGATTAGATTAGATTTTAGATTAGATTCAACTTTATTGTCATTACACAGGTGAAGGTACAAGGCAACGAAATGCAGTTTAGGCCTAACCAGAAGTGCAATAGCAGCAAGTGCAGGATAAATAATGGTTCCATAAATATAGGACATGGGTTTCATCGAATTAGATGATTTGTTTAGCATCTCATCCTTAAAAAATGTTTTCCCAATTTCTAATAAGATGTAGCTATAAAGATAAAAGCCAGAAAAATCCCATATTTGACACGCTCTTACTTTAAAAAACAAAGTCATCCATTGTGCTCATTAAATCCTTTAAAAACAACGTTATAAATTTGCTTATAGTACCAAACCAATAGATAATTTAGCTTTAAAAATGGGCAGTTTATTTGCAATCAATTCATTGGTAAACAAAGCTCCAATATAATTTAACTGCACATGGACTCATATCAGTCCCATGGCCTGCTGCCAAGCAAACCATGTGTATGTTGACATTCCAGGGCAGGAGAGGTTAAGTATACTTCCATGGGCTCCTGTGCACAAGCAGGAGTCTGCTGGGGAAGAAGAGTGGCGGCTATGAGGGCTGTGAACTTGTTCAGGGAGTGAGTGGCTGGAGACAACTGTGTATATACACAGAGTCTATGCGGTGCAGCCACAGTGTCGTACGCTGCTATTCCAAAGCCGTGGTGTCGTCGTGCCAGCTGTCTTGTCAATTGACGGCTATTTTGAGACCCCTGCAGACGGCACCGCTGCCTTTCTGAGAGATGAAGCCCTTGGAAATCTGCTACTCTAAAGCAATAGGACTGAGAAAATCATGAACTGCTCCTGGGCATGAAAGCAAGGGAAAAACGGTACAAAAGAAATTCCCCAAAACCCCTAAAGATTTATGGCCTTATGGGCAAAAAAAAAAAAAAAAAGTCCCTTATCAGCAATTAATTTTGATACAAAATATGCTGCTAAATTAGATCTTTGTGTCAAAAAGTGGAAAATCCTTTTCAAAATGGTTCACTGCTCTGCAAATCCAAGGTGATTCTTAGGACAAGCCTCCTAAATGTGTCGGAACAGGCCCAATGCTGTAGAGTCAAAAGTCTGAATGGAGCACTGTAAAAACAGGCACGCATCGGCTTTTATGTTCCAGCTTTTAGGTGTGACGTACTAGAGGGAATAAAAAAAAAGAAAATGATTTAGTGCCAGCTTTTTGTGCCCTAAGGAATCATTAAATTTGTGCTCCTGCAGGACGATCCTTTACTGCCGCTCCCCTATTCATGTCGCTCTTCCTGTTGACGTTTTATATGAATAAGTTGTAGTTTGTGAACCGGAATGAGAAGACACGTAAAAATGTGAGGCAGTTTCCCAACAGCGGTTCATTACCCCCCTTCATTCCTTTGCTTTCCGCCTAACAGTTTTTTTTTCCTTAATAAAAAGGGAGATAAGCGTGTCCTCACATCCGGCAGGTGGGGAGAGAGGGGCTTCCACAGATGACAACGGGATGTCCATGCATCCTGGAAACAAGTGACCAGCAGGGACGTCCCGCGTCACTTTATTTAACTGTCATTTCCACTTTGGGGGAATGTAAATAACACAGCAGGGTATTCATTTCCTCCGTTGCCCCTTGCCCTTCAAGGAGGACTGAAATGTGGACAGGGGAAACTGGGATCCGACAATTCCCGGCACTGTTTACAGCGTTGCACTTCACACAGGCAGAAGAGCGTTTTCTTTGCTCCAAGGTGCAGAAAGCTGATGAGGCGCTTGGTATTCTGAGGAGGATTTGGGGCTGCTAAAAATACAAGAAGGCAGGCGCGGCTTTGCCCTTGCCTCCTGAAGGGAACTGGGAGATGCCCACAAGGGAAGGAGAGGCCGACACGGAAAACGACAAGCCTCACCAAGTTGATGTTGCCTCAGCTTGGAATGCAAAACCTTCCCTTTTTCAGGCTCATCTACAAAATTGCTATGGTTTTAACTACTGCAGAACCCTCCCTTCAACATAAAAGGGTCTCATTTGAAAAGTAAAAGGTGACAGTAAATCAAATATAGAAAAAGAGGTAATAAGGAAATTACAATTTTTTCATAATCAAAGTTAGATTTGAAATTAAAAATGAGTTTTGTTTTATGAAAAATAAATAATTTCTTACGTGCATTCGCCTGGTGCAGAGCAGTTGGCATGTAACAGGTTGCAGCCTTGTCTGCATATTGCTGAAAAAAGAAAAAAAGCAAGTTATCAAAGAGAGACCTGCAAAGCAGAGTTGGAAATAAAAATAATTTCAAACAAGTCGTAAGACGACAGGATGAGTGACACTGCAAAGAGGGACCAATTTACGACCAGCATGTAAAATTCTATCCAGCTTTTAAAAACATCTCCACCTTTTCAACACCAATGTTTTCACTCTGAATGATTTAGAGGGGGACCCCCCCAACCGTCCTCCCTGATGCCACCTTCAAAGATGGCTACACCCACTGTGGATTTTACAATTCCTTCTATAGAGATGCCACAAACATTCCATATCAAAACAGTTTTGTTCCAGGGACAGAAAGGGTCTTTCAAGAGAGGAGCAATTAAACAAAGCAGATATTTAATGGGTGCAGGTAAATCAGATTCTCTTTCAAAAGCTATTATCAGATGGTAAAGAATGGTCTAACCTGTCCGACAGTCTGTGCCCATCCAGCCCTCCAAGCAAATCCGAGTCCCTGAAGGGTCGCAGCGATAGTGTCCGAAGTAATCGTCCCGAGGAACGCACAGTTTGTTGCACTTGTTCCCGTAGTAGTTCTCATCGCAGCGCACCCTGATGCGGTAGACCAGGCGTGCCACCAGCCCTTCATAAAAGATCGTCTCCCAGGGATCGCCGGGGTTGATCATGCGGGTGTGAACCCCACGTTCAATCATCTGATTCTCATCATCTGAAACACAAAATAGGTTATTTTGATTGAGAAAATGCATGAAGCCTCAGCGGCCATCAAGTTTAAAGGGAAACAAAAGTTGCTCAAATTCTGATTTTTTTTCACTCTTAATTGAACACCAGCATCAGAGGAGAAATTCTGCAAGAATTTTAAGATTTCCAAGAATTTTTCATATCAACTGGACAACCAGATAAACAAAAACAGTTATTTCATCTCCCCAACGATCACACTGAGACCTCGTCTTGGTGTCGTCTGTGTTAGTCTGAGAGAAAGACGATATCAAACACTTTAAGTTAAGTATAGTCTTCAACTTAAAGCCAAAAGATGCACAAAAACTGTGATATAGATGGTATGAAATACAAAACGACATACGGTACTTACAATGAAACAGGATGCACCAACAAACGTGATATTGTTGGCGTTTTAATCAGACAGCTACTTTTAAACAAGGACAGAGCTGTTAACAGATTACTGGAAGGCTGAACAGTGTAGCTACAGAGATAGAAACCTAAAAAACATTACAATACTAATCTGGTAATCACCTATTTCCATTGTTTTGGACTTAGCTGAGCCAAGTTTAATGGATCCAATTGGAACGACTAGTCAACCTATTATCCAAGTGCCACCTTCCTGCCCATTCTGAGGTATTCCCATACATTCCCTGGTCATGAGGCATACATGGAGCTTTCAGTCACTTCCAGTTCTTCTCCCAGCTCTAATAAGATGTCAGACCACCTCACCAAAATTTACAGCAAGCCTCGCCTGGATGGTTTACATCTGCATCCCATTTCTAAGGCTAATTCCAGCAAATCTACAATAGAAGCTAATTCAGCCACTTGTACCTTCGTTCTTGGCCTTTCAGTCATAATCTTAAATGGAAGTAAACAAAAGGCAAATTACACCTCTCCAAAAGAAATAAAAACTATGTTAGAAAATTATGAGCTACACACATATCATTATATAGTAAAGAATTTGTTGGTTAAGAGTCAACTACACACAACTCATGCGGATTCTACCCCAAATACCTTAAAATCCAAAGATGCAGAAAGAAACCATTTCAAATAGACTAATATGAGACATCTTAAGGAAATTAATTGCAACAAATAGATCCAACATGCTTTCATTCAGGAAGAACATCTTTGATATCCTCTGGAGAAAGTACATGTGAACGATACAAGCTGAATGTCAGGTAACCATGAAAACCATGTAGTCTATCCATCATTAGGGAGCTCTAGCGCTGCCTCATGTTGGTGCTTGTTATCGGCCTGTGGCTCCAAACATTCTCAGAAACGTCACAGTAGGAAAACTAATTGATTTATCAAAGTGAGCTCAATGCAGACAAACAATCGCCATGGTGTGGGCCCTGTGATTTCTTTTTCAACGCTTTTGGACTCATTGGAAACAGGAACACACACATGCCTGCACCTTCCTCTGCTGGGGACTTACACAATGTCAAACAGAATTAAGCAACAACAACAACAGAAATAACCCTCGCCAGTTGCCAGATAGAGAACAATGGGGTCTGGGCCCAAGCCACTCTCTGCTACCAAGTGTCTAAACAGTGAGCCAGTTCACCCAGTCCACTCTACTTCCTGTTCGATAAACACAAGGAAAACAGCCAGCTGCCTTCCTGAGGACACAGGGGGGCAGACGGGAGGATGTGACGGTGGAGGAGAGGAATCCACTGACGGAACGACACACTGGTTCTTGTGTAGAACTAGACTAGCCTGCTGAGTCAGGGTAGACATGTTGAGCTGCATGTCTATTGGACTTGTAAAGTCATGTCTTTAATATTCAGGTAGAACACAGGCTGTCTGGGTGACCAATGAGTCGACAAATGAGCAAGAGGAAAATTGAGGAAGGATAACATTAAAATTCAATAAAAGTCTTCAAGGAGACACACCCTTAATCCTTACGGCAAATCACTATTCTAGCATGCTCCCAATTGGTCGGCCAGTCAGTTTCTCTCAACCCCATCTGATCAGTGACCAACAGGTCAAACACCGCAGTCCGGTTTCATCATCTCCATTAAATGCCAAAAATCTAATAATTTAAAGCACCTTATGGTATACATGTAGTTTAAGGTTATAGCTGTAAAGGGAAATGTTGAAAAGTTGAGGTTTGAATCTATTAGATCTCTCACCTCTAACAATTTACTTTTTAAGAAGGTAAAACAATTGACTATTTCACATAGGGAAAAAAAACATTGGAGTTTATTTTTAAAAGGCTTCATATTTATTTTAGGATCAAAATGTATTTTGTATTCAGAAACAATTTAAGCCAGTTTCACAAATTGGAGGGCTTTGCCACCAGATAGATTGTTAATACATATCAGTTCTGAGGCACATAATACAGTAGGGAGGGGGAAAATCCTCATAATACATAGTTTACCAGTAGATTGTTGAATATGTGGTAGTAGTAAAGTGCAAGAACCCAATATCTAAAAATCAACCTCCAAGAAATTAGAAGCTAATGGTAGAAATTGAGATACTTTCAAGATACTTTTCAGAACAAAGTCATTTGACGACTACAGATTTGTTAAAAACATTTTACTGCAGCATTACGAGGAAAATAAACACCATTTAAACTGCAGCCTCACAGTTTTCTGAATTTATTCTGCAGTCTCACAGTTTGACCTAAACCTGACCTTTTTAAACAAACATTTATCCAAATGATAGTGAAAAAAATGAACATGCTCCATTAAAACAACAAAGGTGTGGTCTCCCAACAAAAACCAAGAAGCGCTCAGAAAAATGTGCTGATCTGCTGGTACATGTGCAGAAAGCACGCCTCAACACATTTACTTTTAAATCAGGCAAACTATAGATATAGAGTAACTTTATCTAGATTTCCCATTATTATTTTTTGCAAAAGCGTATTTAAAAGATGACACTGACATAATACCAATCTTCTTTTCTGCAATAATCTTCCTTTTTCATAAAATTAAAAACAGGGATGCTTACACTCCATAGAGTATTAACTATAGACCCTATGAAAAAAACCTAATGAAACCTTTAAATAACTTTATTATTTAAATAAAATTTACAAAAAATAGAGTCACTTTATTCCCTTAAAATATCCAGCTTAGGTTCAAGACCCACAGAGGACCTACAAAGCACAAAAAAAAAACTAGAAATTATACCACCATCATGCCAATTACTGTTGCTCTGTATCTTATAGTAGAGAAGCCATACCCAGTTACATTTTGAAGATTAGCACTCTACCTTTTTGACTTTCATCTGTGGTGAATAAAGATCTTTACTGGAGGTGCTCCAGTCAAAACATTATTAATGTCATAGAATGGTCAGGGTAAACTTTATATCAAATCCAATGGAAAACCTGTGTCAACTTGACAAATAATCAGATACTCTCCTTCCAATCTGAATTACTTTGAGGTATTTTTTTAAGAACTGCCAAACATTCAGCTTGTAATTTTGCAGTTATGGTAGAGAGTTGCTCTAAAAACCAGGAACTTTAAAAACAGTGCATGTTATCTCTTTGTAAAGAGACTCCGGTGCAGGTCCGGTGTGTTTTTCTAAAATGCCAATAAGCTCATATTTCTCTTTCCTCACCCTCCATTTACTTAATAAACTGACACAATGATAAATGTTACACAAGTCTTAATTTAAACAAAATATTTAGAAATTATTAACAAATTAAATAAAACATCAATGAATAGCTGTTAAGAGGAGCAGCTATGTATGTACTTCAAATGATCTCACGAAGGTTTAATCTCATTTAATTGATTATAATAATTGTTGACTAATTTAGTAACTGAAATTTCTTTGAGATATACACACCAGATATACTGTGCACTGAACTCTGACAAACTGCTTTTCCAGCTGTACTTGTGCCGAAATGCGTATTTGCTCACGCGTGGTTCAGAGTCTACGCTTCACACTCCATACTGATAGTTTACTTTCAATGGTATGGCTCTTCCTGCTCTTGCTACTTCATAAACAATTTGTGGCTGATCATTTTCTGCCAAGCAAAAAAAAATCCCTTTGTCCCACATTTTGTTAGCTTGTCTGTCAGCTATATTAACCGATATGATGTGTTAAACTAGATCTGCTATTTTTACAGCTTTTGTTAGCCACTTAGTATAAAGTAGGGCATTAATGTATAAAAAAAGTATTTGAATTCTATTAATCAACATTTTCTGCCCAACAGCAATGATGAACTGCATAGTAGCATTCTATACCCAGCTATTGCAGTATCTAGGAAAGAGCCATCTGTTTGGCAAAGAATGTTGTTGTTATTGGAAATTGTAAAAGTTAACTAAAACCTTTTTGAGTTTTACTAAAATTATCACATATAGAATTGACTGAAATGCAACTAAGACTAATAGTTTTTGTCCTGAAGACTAAGACTAAATCTAAGATGGCTGTCAAAACAAAACTGACGGCTTATAGTGAGGTGCGCTCTATAGTCCGGAAAATACAGTAAGCTCTATCCAGAACTAATTAAGTGACATGGTTTTAGCTTCACTTGGTTTAAACTCTGTACAAAATCTTCAAGGCACCTTTAAGTAGAAGATTCAATGGAAAAAAATCCTCTAGAGATTAATCAGTTCGCTAATAATGATTAGTGGCATTGGTGCATTGGCTGATGGCGATACAGGAAAAAAACAAAAATATTACCTAAAATATATCGGATATATTAGTCCATCTTTATCCCTTTTCTTCCACCTCCAAATAATGCATTTTTTATACATCAGTGTATTGATTATGGTTGTTATGAAGCTAATCAGTGCAGCAAATACATTCAATTTACCCCAAGAATGTGAACAAAAAAGAATAAAAATGCTTTGTATTGATAAGCAATCAATGAAAATGTAAAAATCAAGAACTTCTTTAATCTTGCATGGGAAGCACAGTTATCTACTAAAAAGTAGAGAAAAAAAATAGGGTCAAGACCCCTGAATACTTGGATCTGAACCATCCATTTAGGTCCTTTACAGCGACTTGGCTCAGAGCTGAATGTTACAAGCTGGAAGGAAACCAACTGGAATGTTTCGAACAACAATTAGGCCTCAGATCCATCAGTCGCAAATCTACTCAACTAATGTAACAACAAGAAACTGCACACAGCTAATCAAAGAGTGATGATGTCAATATCTATTTATTCTCCATTGTCTTCATCCACGGGCGGAAGTCTGTTTGATGAGGGCGCCAAAACAGGATGCAAATACCTCAAATAAACAGGCAGAAGATTGGGCAAAAAGAGATGTCAGAAACTGTATGTCCTGAGTTGATGAACAACAAGCGCAAGACTCTCATTAAGAATCATTGGTGCTTTCACAGATCAAAGATGCAGTCAGACCTGCGGATATTACAGCCATTGAGAGGTCTTCCTTGGGGGGGATGGGGCGGGAGTTTTATGAGAGGAGTCAAAAAAAAAAATAATAATAAAGCAGGATACAGCTGGTCAAAAAGGACCATCAGAGCCAACATTACTCAGAATAAAGGCTTGTACTGGTAGGAGATTTATGGGGATGACACCATGGAGCATATTTCAGCATCAACTAAGCACAGGTATGGGGATGAATTCATAAAATTTTAATCAGCCTAAATTGAATAATAGATTTGCTAAAAAATGTGACTCATTCTGCATCATATACAGTCTAGTAATGATATTAACATGGGGGGAAAAAAAAAAAAATCTCCTTTGTAGCTTTTGATATCAATGCAGTTACTGGAACCCCCTTCTTTCAATGGGATTTTTTTTTTTTTACACAGCTTCCCACTTTAGGAATGCACAAACCAAACATTTCAATGCTAAAAAATATTTTTAAAGGTATCCAATATTGTCAAAAATACAGGTTTTCCAGGTATCATTAAACGGCAATTGCTTGAGAACCGGTTCCATAAGGACTATTACAAGGAGAGCAGCAACAAACCACCAATTTATCCTTTACAACTGATGTCAATGAAAATGCTAAAGGACTACGAAAAAAACCACAGCATTAAAAAAAAATTATGAAATGAACAAAATGGTAACATCTTTTATAATAAACTGCAGCAATGAAACCTTAACTTACTGCTGCGTGTGTCGTTGTCCCAGTCCCAGGCCTCCACAATCAACGTAAAAGTCCGCTGCAGAAAAGAAAAAACAGACATGAAATTTACAAAAAAATACTCGCTTTCTCTACTTTTAGTGCAAACAAAGACAGAGTGTATTTTATAAACTAATCAGTGAAACTTTAGACAATAATTCAAACTAGTTTTGCGCCGATGCCATTTATTTGGCCCCCGATACGATACCCGATACTTGGCTGTGCAGTATCGGCTGATACCAATACCCGCTGTTTGAAAATGATGTGTGTGTGTATATGAATAACTGCATACTACTTGGATGTAAAATAATTGCAATCATGGCTTTGTCAAGCTGCTGTCTACCTTTGTGAAGCAGGACAAAGACTAAAACAAAGTGAATCCAGTAGAACTTTTTATTGCCTACCTGGATTTTTTTTCATACTTGCTTTGATTATGATTTATTTTCCTATATTTTAAACATGTAAAGCATGTCTTTGCATTGTCTTTGTACTGAATTGTGCTATACAAATACATTTGGCTTGCCCTGCCTTGGAATGGGTGACAATAGTTGAAGAAACTTTTGGCTCTCAAAATGGTATCGGTGCCCTATTTGTCGGTACTCGCCAATACAGATACCACCATTTTAGTGCCGTATCGGAGCCCTGACAGATACTGGTATCGGTGCAACACCAATTCAAACCAAAGAATTACTTCTCTTATGATCTTCCATATTACTTTGATTTTTATATGCTTCTTAAATCTTGATGTATTCTAGATTGCACTTGAGTGCAAATAAAACAATTAGGCAAATAAAGTTTCTTGTTCCATTAAAGTTTTTTACTATTATATTTATGTAACACAAGTCCCATGCATGCTAAAAAAAAAACCCCCAAAAAAACATGTTAGCTTTTACTAGGGAGTAAATATCAGCAGAGGTCATCTTGCTGAGAGAAAAAAAGGAGAGCATAATTCCAGTCATCCATTTCTTGAACAAGCATCACACACACATTTGAACAGATGATGCAAAAATCAATTTTATTGCTACTACAGAGTCTGGTATTCAACTTGGCTCCACTACACAGAGTAGTGCTTGAGTTACAGCTCCAATGAAACCCAATGATTCAGAAATAAGAGAGCAAGCTACAGTAGGTCCAACTGTGGGCCGCCAAAAGTAGCAACTGGAGATGAGTTAAGATCAACATCAACTTGTGTGATGCCTTTAACTGTCCTGTAGCTCCCCACATAAAGCACAACCTGCATGCACTTTTTAGCTTAAAAAGGGAAACTGTTCAAGATCTAAAGTTTTTCATTTCAATTCTCAAAATGAGCGTTTTTTTTAAACTGGCCGCGTAGCATGGCTTCAAGCAGCTTTATAAATGAGAAACAGCACTCCTGTGCTCCAAGAGGAGATATCCAGAGAGTCATTATTGGAGGAGTTTCAAATAGGTTGAAAGGAAACCAAGCTATTAGGAGAAACAAAAACTTTAACATATAGAAATGTTGTACCGATATTGTGCCACTAATCAACAACAAGCTGAGAATCACACAAAAAGTAGGCCAAAGCAATTTACTGCTAGTTTGAAGAAAAGTGCCCTTATCCTTCTTTAAATGGCAGAAAAAAAGTCAAGAGCAGCTGCTTCCAAAATGCAACGCCTCCATAATTGTTGGCACACTCAAAGTTCTGTAAAAACTCTTTAACAAATGAATCTTTCAGTTTTCCTGCTAAATTTGTCACAGAAAAATATGTTTAGTGGTGAGATTTTAAATATTAAAAAAAACTTGAGCCCCTCCCCCCAGGATTAGATTCAGCATCAACTAACAGATCTGTGCAAAAAACAAACAAGGAATTTTCTTTAGTTTCACACCGTTAATGATTCCATTGCAATTATGTTCAAGCAAAATAATTTTTTTTTTTATATTTTTTTGTTATATTTACAAAAAGGTGCATGTACATTTTTGAATATACATGCACCTTTTAACAGGTTCTTAATTGTAAGCCTTTTTATTAGTGCTTCAGCTGCATATAGGACAATTTAAGGAGTTTATCTTACTTTTAGTAACCTGACTCCGCCAGATGGATTTGCTCCGCATATCCATCTGGAAACCTTCCGTTGAAGTAATTTTGGGAAGGGGGGAATATACTAGTTAGCTGATTGGCCTATGTTGGTGATAGACGGGCCAAATAAACCAATCAGATCAACGAAGCATATGACGTACTAACAGA
>NW_015150942.1:353286-365890 GCF_000732505.1 Cyprinodon variegatus | reverse complement strand
TTTGGTGAACGGCTCCAAATTTTCTTTAACGGAGAGTCTCCAGACTGATTAGCGAGTGAATTCTTGAAAGCTTGCGAGATCAGGATGGTCTCACAAGGCTATACTTTTAGCCCATTAATGGCTCCAGATCAATACTCTTATGAGCTTTTTTAAATGGCATTTTCTCTTATTGTTCCACTTTTAAGTTTTTTAAAGAAATTTTAAGCAGCTCCGAAGGCCTTTTTGTTTTTTACCTTGGAAAATAGAAGTTCTGAACAATCATTTATATTTTATCGGCACTCTAATCAACATTAAAACAGAAACAACTCAAGGATCAATAGCTACATTTTTATCACATAAGTTGTGAAGGGAGGGAGCACTACCATTTGTGGGTAACTTTAGTAAACAGACAACAAAAACAACCTACATTTTTTGTCTATTCAATCATATACTGAAATTTAAAAGAGAATGATTTTCAAAATATTTTAACCTGTATCAATTATTTTATAAAATTTTCCGAATTGTTACAATAAAAATTTGTATTTTAGGAGTTTTAACAAATCTCTATCAGCTGTAAATAAACGTGGGGGTCTTACATTTCTAGAATAAGCTGAAATCCACTGAAAATGGTTAATCTGGATGAAGACTGGAATAATGACCTGAAGCCGGGGTCAGAGTAGATTACTGCCAAACAGCAAGCTCCAATTTGGAACAACAAAAGCTAATATTTCACTTTTTTATTATGCAAATTTGTTTCAGTGTTTTCCTGGAAAAAAAAAAACAAAGAATAAAAACAGATTTTCCTAATATGATTGCAGATGAATCCCTTTGTCTGTGAAATGCACAAGAGTACTGAGCCTTGCCCTGTGCTGTGAGACGAGGAGGTAAATCACCAGTAAGTGGATTATCACGTTTCACACCAAGTTATGCTTTACACTTGTAGGGTGTTGATGAATGTTGGTTCCTCTCTAATGTAGTTCATACACTATGGGGTTAAAGAATATATATCAAAGCTTTTAGTTAATATTTAAAAACCTTAAGATAAGGATTATACAGCATTTTAGATGAATTTATTAGAATTTATTAATTTGAATAATTCAAGTATGTTGAGACAAAATATATTTCTTCAAACTTAAAAAAAAAAAACAATTTTGGAAATGAGAGAAGTATAGAACCACAAATGAATCATTTCAATTATTATAATGATCATTTGAAGCCTTTTCATTCATTCGACAGCATTCTTTTAAGATGTAATCTATTGAAAATTGTATTGACTCTGCAGTAATCACAGTATCACAACTGCTTTGATTTACTCTAAATAGTCATTCACACACAGATGGGTGCTACCTAAGCAAACCAGCATCACTGCTAGGCAACCAGCTGACCTAAATAGCAGTCATTACATCACTACCAGTGACAGTTGTAGTAGCCATAGTGTGACTGCTGTGACCTCTAGTGTAATGTCACTGATGGGATGGTGGAGCATGATTGGGGCTCGTTAAGGGGAGGAAAAAATGGATTTCTGAAAGCATGAATCAAGCTGGGAGAAAGAAACCAAAGAGGAAAAAGACTGCAGAATGTGTGTTTCTAAGTGTGTGTTGTTGATCTGAGGGACCAGCAAGCTGGTAGGCTGGTTGCTGCTGGGCTGTGGGATTAAGCAGGCTTGTCTGGCTGTGGGTGGTGGTGGGAGGTAGGGGAGGGGAGTGTTTTTTTGTGGACGACCATGGTTGACGAGAATAGAAGGACTGATGATGGGTTAGCGGGAGAGCTAAAGAGATCCATCAGTGTTTAAGAGCACAGGTGCACAACACCACATCAACAGGTAAGGTACTCAAAATCGAACAGGTGAAGAGATTGTCGAGGTGCAAACCAAAAGAGAGCGAGAAGAGATGGGTTGGTATGCACAACTTAACGTTCAGGGTGATGCTGCAGGAAACTACATCCATCCATCCAACTGCAGACATGCAGCAGATGCAGCCTCAGCAATGGATTATGTGACATGAACGTGCATCATCCCACGACACGTAGCTCGGCTTCTGACCTTTCCACCCATCCCCCCACCAAAATAGGAAAGGCTGGTTGCTCCTGAGCATGTGGGTGGGTGGGTATGCCAATCCATGAAAAAGAACTGATTGGCAATACATACGTCATTAAAGGGAAATCGATAAATACATGGCTAACGGGGAAAGGAAACAGTCTAAGAAATAGCCAGAGGCCTGACTGAATATTCTAAGCTTCCTTACATGGTGTAAACACTTTATTAAAGAGTCTTTCAAGTCAGGGAAGAGCAAAGCCATGGACTAGACTGGTTTCCCACAGACCATCCCAGTCTGTGATTGGCTGGATTAAGTGACAGCTGCCCAAATGGTTCGAACAAGATAAATGGATGGGCAGTGGGATAAAGGGGAGGATTGGGGGAGGGAACGGGTAAAGGCTACCAAACAAAGACCCTTGTCCCAACACCGTAACTCACCCCCATTCCAATCAAAACCATTGTCCATGAAGAGACACAGTCAGCACGAGGACAATTAGTGTCAGCATGTGTGCTGCCCAGCCTGAGCAGGACAGTGTCAGGACAGCCCGCAGCGGTTCTTCCGAGTCCTCGTAGTATAACTAAATGGGTTACACTACCGAAAAAAAACAAAACAATTGTCATCTCAATCTACCCCTCTTTTTAGCTTTTTGCTCAAGGTGGAAATAATTAAAGAGTCATTTCAGTCTGACATTAGAAAGAACATAAAGCCAAAATCCTACTCCTTCCCCTCATGGATTAGAGGATTTAGACAGAGGAATCCTTCATTTCAAATAAAGAATTGGGACATGGAAGAAAAACATGGAGTATCTTCACTTAAAGCAACAAGCCCAAACCCAGGTAAAAAAATAAATAAGAAAAAGCCTTTTCAAAGAACCCAGGTATCCATTTTAAACCTTAACAATACAGTACAATTGTGACGAGGGATAAAGTTGTGATGGTGCTGCCTGGGGAGAGCCACAGGTGTAGGTTCCCACGCCAGATGAAGGGGTGGACGGATGAGTGGAAGGTAGTCGTTGAAATATAAAAGGGACAGGGAGACAGAGGGAGAGGTGGCAGTGGGAAGTGGAAGCTGGGGCAGGTTGGGGTCACTAAGCATGGGATCTGCACGCTTCCTTCTGAAAAGAGGGGTCAGCCCTCTGCATGTGGGGTGATGTGCATGTTTGCATTCGAAGAATACCAAGAATGTGAGATCCGGGTCTGGTTTGTAATCCCATGCCTGATCCCAGTCTGCCAACAACTCGGCACCATCTGAGTCTGTGTCGTAGATTGAAACTTTGATTGACTCAGAGTCTCTTGGGGAAGGTCGGCACCACAAATGCTGACTGAAATAGACTTTTATACGTGTACTTTTGATGGTGTTAACAGATACAATTTGGAGACTCTGAAGAGAACCCCCTCTGTGACCTTGGTATATCTCAGTTTCTCATGTCACAGAAAGGTGATCAGATCAACTAACTCTATATATTTCTAGCTCGTCCTCTGGAGCGGGGGTTCTAATGACACACCCTGATTTATTGCCTTATAATGGGACACAAGGTCAAACATGATTCATCCTGTGGCCTACAATGGCTCGGTATGTAATCTTCAATAATCTGTGATCTCACTCCCATCTTTTGGTTTTAGTGGCTGCATAGTAAATAAACTGCAGCTTTTACAGGCAGCTGAAAGCTTAACATATCACTAAGACTTTAACAACCAATCATGTCCCGTCAACATGATTAGAAATTATACTTTTTTTATAATTCATCCTCTTGTTCTCTTTAGATAAAGTAAGCCAAAGTTACAGACACTTCTCAAGAAGACCGTTTAAGACGTCCAATATTTAAAAAGAGAACCTTTGAGGGCACAAAAAAAAGAGAAAAAAAATGATAACCAAACTCTTCTTTCTTTTTGAAGAAGTGTCCTCTTTAATGTTCTCCTCCTCAATCTGCTCAGGGGCAAAGATCAGTGACCTCCAGGGGTGAAATGTGTGCATATAAGGGGATGATATTGGTAGATCGATGGGAAATTCTCTTCACTTCATTCTTTCCAAAAAAAACCTAAGCTAAAGCGGGATTGCTTAGTCTGGAGGTGGAGACTACAAATATATTTTTGACATAATTCTTTGGCAAAAAAATATCTAAAACCCATCGAAGAACAAATAGCCTGCATCATTCTAATATGACCTTTACTGAAAAAGGTGAATAAACACAATGCAGTGCATTTCCTTCTTTAAGTCTTTGCTTTGGAAAATTAATATAATTAATAAAATATGCATTTTTAATGCTGTACATGATTATGTCACAACTCGGTCACTCAGGTCATAAATGGATTGTCGTCTAGCAGTGCCTACACCACGCCTACACCACTCTTAAGACAATCAAGACCATTTTCATTTGTTGTTCCAAGAGGATGGAATGACCTACCAAGCGCTAGAAGAACAGCAGCATCCCTGTCCATCTTTAGGAAACTTTTAAAGACAAACCTCTCCAAAGAGCATCTCCTATCCTAACTCGTACCCATACCTCTGCACCCTTCTACTACCCTTTCCTCTCTCTCTGCGGGCACCACTGATTCTGACTGGGGATTTTTTTTTTATCTAGAGAACTTACTGTCATATTGATAACCTTAAAATTGTGTCTACTTTGTAAGTCGCTTTGGATAAAAGCGTCTGCAAAATGCAGAAACATAAACATGATCCCCCCCCAATCAATATGCAGAGAAGAAACCTAAAGCCCCAGTTCAAGCCAGCTTAATGTAAAACATACTAATCTGATGATTGAGTGGATTTCATAGAAATTCAGATTAAGAAGCTATTCTTAATATTTTAAACTGTCTGCATCAACTTTAAATCAATGTAAACAATTTTTTTGAATTTCATCTATTGGGATAAAAACTATGTCTATATGATTTTATATATTAATATTATTTCAACAAAAAAACAACATATAAACACATGAAAAAAGACTAAAGGTAAAGCTAGCACACACAATAGGTTGAGGAGGAAGAGCTCTCTCCCTATAGAATGATGGGGGGGATATGAGTTTTGCCCATCAGGCGCTTGCCAGAATCCTGAGTCGCTGAAGGCCAAGCATTTGGCTGGCTGCTGTATACCGGCTGTGCGCACACATACACGGCCCATTGAGCATGCTGCTACTATGCCAACAGGGTCATTACCCATGCACTTCCAATACAACAAACCCCTCCTCCTCCTAGTGCTAATTAACCAGCATGATCCAAGACTATGCAACACGTGAAAACAAACACCAGCACGCAAATGTCGGTTTGGTGAGAGCAGCGTAAATGACTTTGCAAGTAAACCACAGACACCTCAATGCAAATATCCACCGGTTTAGGGCAAATTAACTATTTGGTCAGAAATGAAAAGGTAGGGTGAAAAAACTCACATTCAACTCCACAGTCTTAAAATGGTGAATTAACCATAGGGATAACACAGCATTTGTAAAACACAGCAAAAGGTCATGCTAGTGACCAATGAAAGCAATAAACCAACACCTTTCGGAAAGGTCAGGCCTGTTTATCATGTGCGTATGAATATGTCAATTACCTTCTCTAGCATTAGATTGCCTCAAGCCTGAGAGCTACCACAGCAATAAGCATGCTTTAGAAACATTAACAGGCTAATTCCTGATCCAAGGCAACGCGCCGCCCGACTGGAGTGCAGCACAGCACCGCCTCCAGCCGAGCACCATTATCATTTCAAACAGGTTCAACAGTACGGTGACAATTTAACTGCCCGTGTAATGACATGCTTTAATTAGCTCCACTAGGAACCTCTAGCACCTGCACACCATACATTTAACAAGAGGCAGGGGCGAGCAGCAAATGAAATGCACACATGCAGAGGCGAGACATTTGTGGAACATTTGTTGATAGCCACATTAAATTTCTGCTGCATGGCCTGCTGGTGCTCAAGGTAACAGAATTCCATGCATTAGACCAACTACAAAAAACATAAGTAAGATGAATATAAGTTAATCGGCAACATCATAATGTTAAGTTTTAACAAAAAGAAAACCTGCAGGTGAAAAAGAAAACATAAGCTGTGCAATAAAACCCTAGACTGTTGCAACAATCGTATGTATTGCTACACTTGCAGAGACAGCCTTCATGGAAAGATTTGTTCGCTGTATGGAAGATGGCTGATATGTTGCTAAGGAGGTTGAGATGCATGGCCATCACCTGATAGGGCAGCTGCGTGTTTCAAGACAGTAGGTGGGATAATAAACCTGTGGGAAAACGAGTACATCGCTACATTTAGCCTACTAACAGTGATGGCAAGCCACAGGCTCAGTAAATGTACCGATATTAAACGTTTTTCCTGACATTATGATACATGCATACAATATTGCATTGGTGAAGTCCTGCTCTGTTGCAGTATTTTGGTCTCATATAATCTTTCAGATGTCCTGCATGTTATATCTGTGCAGTTATGATACATTTAGACAACTAAATTGAGTCAAACTTCCCTGAATGAGACACTAGAGCCTATAGAGAATGGCAAGGACATTTTGTATTTGTACAGAAAATAAAATGAAAACAAATAATGAAGATTAATTATCAATATGTTTTAGCAGTTTTGAACAGTGTTTATCACAATAAATATTTAGATAAAGCCACCAATTCTATCTTAGGCTGAAATAATTAGTCTAATGAAAATTAATCAACTAAATTGCAAAGGAATCGCTGGAGACTACTCCTATAAGTCTGTAGTATAGAGACTTTAAAACGTGCAATTTGCTGAAGGAAATCCCACGGAGAGCAATAATCAAGCCAAAAACTGTCCAAAAAATCAAATATCTATAAACGTACACATTTTCCAATTAAGATGAAAACTCATTATCGGTAAATATGCTCCATCTAGCACTCCTTAAGAGGTGTAAAATACCTGTAACGCATCTTTTGCCATCAGATTATCGATCCCTTAATTTCAAAAGCCTTATTAATTAGATGGCAATTTTGTAACCATCGAATTTATCGCATATTTTTTAATTTACCTTATTTTCTGGACTATTGAGCGCACCTCACAATAAGCAGCACACATTTTTTTATTTCTAAATTAAACCCGACTATAGGCCGCTGAACTGTCTCCCACCAAAAGCGCTTTATTTTAGCTCTGCAGTAGTTGCACACACATTCTCTTCATTGATTCGACAGCTTTAATTATGCAATTAAAATGTCAAAATGTGTGAATTCAGGACATCTGTTCCGTCGTGTCTAATGCTAGCTTGTGCTAAATGAAAATTTGCACTATCCTGTTTGATCTCCAACTTTGACTTCCGTTTCATTACGGCTGAAGAAAAATTCCACAAAAAAGCTGCACCTTTGCATAAGCCGCATGTTTCAAGTGTGGGAAACAAGTGTGTTTGTAGTACGGAATATACATTAAGTGTTTTTTTTTTGTTTTTTTTCCACCCTTCACAATAATGCAAATGTTTTATTTCAGATTGAGGAATGCAGGGTTTATACAGAAATGAATAACTCAAATTTAATGCTTTTTAATGCTCTTAGATATAATTTTAATGCTACCAACAGGTACCCGTCGACAGGCTGCAGCCATGTACCGAATTCCTCGTTTTCCAGCCACTTTTGTTGAAATTAGCTTCCCCCCCCCATTCTCTAGCTTTTCCTCTGACTCAAGCTTCTTTTCTGAACATACAGCTTTGCGATCAACCGGAAGCAGTTCCACGCAAATATAATATGTCTAAAGAAATAGTTTTTATAAACATTTTTTTTTAAATAAAGAATTTTAAATGCCACAATAAACACATTTAATGAATTTTAAGGCAAATTAAGGCCTTAATTTTAAAAATAATATTTTTTTTTTATGATTTGTAATGATACGCAGAAACCCTGGAAAGGTAATTTACAAAAAAGAAGAAGATATCTTGAGATTAATCAGTTCAATGTAGAAATAACACTGATTATTAATACTAATCAACAGCTGCCTCCTTTTCTACTATATGAAAAAGCTGTGAATCTAATGCATCAACTCCCAATGCTGTGGTGCACATCTTAGTTAAAATCCAATGTGCTACTTGAAGTTCTGGAGACTGCCAATAATTGATTACTATGAGGACTGAATGCAGGGCAGTAGATATACACTGCTGTGTGGCATTGATTACATAGGCAGGTGATCTGTTTGCTGCCTCTCAAGTGCTGTTTGACAATATAAACTTCTAAAGAGCAATACCTTTCGAAAACAGCTACACTATTTAATTGAATAATACATTTTTTTTATAAACTCACTGACATTACCCATTATAATTTCCCTCATTAGTAAAAAAACAAACAAAAAGGCTTCCTTGCTGTACTTTATGGTCCCGCTATTGCAGTGGATAGTACTACAGCCATCTACAATGAGCTCATAAAAAATTTACAACCAGTCCTGCTTGGGAACATAGCCATTGTATGCCAATTGCCAAGACAACAAAAACCTGCAGCTTGGATAAACCAGGTGGGGTTTCATGTGTCTCCCCATCTCACTTCATCTTTACATACAGACATCTGCACAAAGACCTGACAAAAAAAAAAAAAAGAAAAAAGAAAAGAAAATAGTCTCCATGGCAGCTAAATTTGAATGCTGGTTTACAGGTTGAAGAATGATAAAGCCATGTAATCGAACACTAGTCATTCACGGAGTGGTGGTTTGTTTAAGCTGTTGTTTAGACTAAGGCGCAGACGTGAGGAGGATAAATACGGGGATTTATTCATGCTTTGTGCTTACAGGAAGTCTCTCAAAGATTTTGCTTCTGCTGACAAGAATTGACAGGCAGCATGCAAATAAACCTGACTCAGTGGGTCATCAGCATAATACATTTCATGCAGACGCCCTAATCGGCTGTCACTCTTCAAATGAATCCCATTTGGATACAATTCTATACAATTACAGCTAAACTGTACCCAGACCAAATAAAAGTAGAAGCATTTATACAGAATCTGAGGAAATCTCTTAAATAGCTGTGCTAGTCTGAATGAGCTGCTCTGGAAGATATCTAGGTAAGGAGGACAGCACAGGAGGGATTCTGATGCATTTTTCTGCTATTAGTATGAAGTATGTCCAAAGTTAAAAGAAAGTCAGTGGCATACATTGTAATAAGTACCACAACCACAAGACCATCAGAAAACTAGAAAAAAAAATTCAGACCATAAGCTATCTAATCAATTTCCTTTCTCTGAAATGGGGATCCAAACACTTCATAGAACACGGTTCCCTTTATCACATGAACAAAACATGTGTACAGTAGTTATGGAGAAGCTGTTGTTTTCCTCTCGAACACCCTGTACCTTGTGCAAAACCACAGACCGAACAAAAACAAAGCATCCTCAGAGGAAATCCCTGCAGCCTCCTCCCCAATATTATAACAGATCAATTGGAATATCCACAAACTTTAGAGTCAGATGGTTTATAAAGAACTGTCAAGATCCATACATCATGGAGGATGTGTGATGAAAACAGAAAACATTTGGAACAAAGAGATTGATGTTCTATTGGAGAAATTAATCATTTGACAGCTCAAGTTTTAGTAAGAATATTTCCTTCCCATTACCAGCAAATCTCTAGATTTAGTCATTCTTTCTGTAACTTTGAGTCATCCTGAGTTAACTGATCTTAGCTTTTATCAAGTCCTAAATTCCCTTAAGATTCATCTTTAGTCAGTGCTTTAACGCCTCAGACTTGATCACGATACTGAAAAAAAATAGATATGACTTATTGTGGGCTGCACCTCTCCAGCAAAGATGAGTAAAGCTGCTCACTGCAGCCCTGAGACACAAATAACATCCTTAGCATGACTTGTGGAAAAAAAGAAGACCTCTCCAAACAAACCACTTCGGAAGCTCCTGCTGACTGGCTAATTGCATAATCAATACCCAGTCGAGCTAAAACACAGGTGAGACTTGTGCGAGTGGTTTTCCACGCAGCAGCCCTGGGACCAAAGGAGGATGGATGGGTGGGGGAGGGAGGGAGCCACAGAGTGGAGAGGATAATTGTTTACTGGAGGCCTATGCAGCTGTCTCCTAGCAACAGCTATGACAAGCTCCGTATGTGTAGCTAACCATGACAGCGTACATTAGCCTCCAGCTTGGTGCATCCAAAGCGTAGCTACTTGCACTCTTGGCAGATAAACCGTATCAGAGACGTCCTACTAGCAGTGCTGTTGGGGAGTTTAGCTTAAAAAAAAAAGAAGAAAAAAAATATATATATATCTTTCAGAAATATTTTTGGCACAATCCAACCCAAAGTAATTTTTTACCTCTTTTTTTTAAGCCTAACATGAACAATTTCATACAAAAAACACAATGCATTCAGGTTTAAGAATGTTCATTTATACCATGTAAAATGCATGGAGATATACATTATTTCCCCCCCGCAAAAAACTATGATTGTGTGCAACAGTGACCAGCTGAGATGAGAGACGTGTGTATTCTGAAGTATGTATACATTAGATTGTCTCTCATAAGCAAACTGGTGTTACTCTATTAACTGATTAGACAGTGTGACTGCAAAGATCTTTAACCAGAACATCTCCAGCAAATGAGAACATCCTTCCTGGTCTTACCAGGATCACAGGTGGCTAAAGCAGTACCTGTTCAAAATTCACATACAGTTTAAAAAAATATTTCTACATTCACACAAAGCAGAATATGGTAGCCGCAGTGTCTAAAGATGCAATCAACTGAAGTTATAAAGCTATATAAGCTATGAAGGGAATAGCTAATGTGCCAGTTGGTGGCGCTGTAACGCTGTAAAAGAAGTTAGAAGAGCGTGGACCACTGGCCTATGAGCAAAATGTGGAAAAGTAAAATTCAAACTTAACTAAAAAAACTTATGAATCATAGATTCTAAAATTCAGCCCCATCTTAGTGCCAAAGTTTGTAGCTGGTTATGAAGATAGGGATGTCAAGACAGAGGCAACGTGGAGAGCAGCTTCAAACTATCAACTCTGGTTTTTAAAATGCCTTTTTAATGGCGTCTTCATCTGGTTAGACCAAACCTGTATATACCAACCAAAAGATTGGGGAGCTTAATTCAAACCTATTCACAGATGTCATCCAAATTCCAGTCCCTACGGCAAAAAAAAATGGAGAGGCGTGACAGGAGCAGTGTACGCAAGTGCCAGGTTAAAGCCCAGGGATGAAAGCCAAGATCAAATACTTTGGGTTAGAGTTGAAAAGAAAAGGAAAAGAAAAAAAAAAGTGCTCCCTGTGCAGGTCTGTGCAGGTTAGAAAGCAGTGGAATTACTGAAAGGGTAAATGTCAATCTCTCCAATGAGAGGCTTAGGTTCTTCTGTAAACATCTACTGTTCTGTAAATTAATCATCTGTTAAAATACAAGTAGCAATTCAGCTTCTTCAGGTTTTATTGTTCCTTTGACAGCCACTACAGTCCATGCTGACTATGAGCAGGTTCAGCTTTGAGGATGCAGTTCCGACATGTGATCTGGGTCCATAGAAGATAACGGTTACAGGCAGGCTGGCATCAAAAGGACTTCCGGTGCAGTGATGTGGCCACCAGGTGCGGACAAAGAGACATGCAGAGAAGTTCCAAACAGCAATTTCATTAGTGATCAGATGGATGTAGATCGTGTCCTTTCCTTCCAGCTACACTCCTGGAGTGCACAAGCAGCGCCAGCTGACAAAATGGAAACTCAATCAGGCCGGACAAATGAGACCCTGACATAGTTAGCCGCTGCTGACTAATGTTTAACATTAGTTCTATAGAGTATGCCAAGTCCATCTTATCTGATCAACTGGATCTTAGTAAAGATGGCAAACAAGGTTTGTAAATGACTTTTTATGGCCTCTTGTTGCTCTAACTACTACAAAGGTGTCAAAAATTGCACTTTGTGCAGCAACAGCCATGTTCAATATAAAAATTCAGCAACCGACTTGTCTGTTATTCAATCTATGGGTATCGCCATCAATGCAGTAGTCATCTTCAACAGGCAATACACTGCTGGATATGCCTTACCAGCATACAGCCCAGTGAAGCAATCGATTCTGGAAATAATCGTCAACTAATTTAGTAACCGATGAAGGGTTAACTGGATAATAGACACTATAAAACATGCCTTTAGCTGACAGAGCCACTCGCATTTAGAGCAGTAATTATACCAAAATTGCATTTAAGATAAAAAAAAACAAAAAAAAAAAACAAAAAAACGTTTTCATCTGTCAATATGCTCCATCCAGAACTCCTCAAGTGGAAAAGTTTTAGTCTTCTTTAATGAACCTTTGGCTATCCGATTATTAATCAATTATTTGAAAATAGACAGATTACTTGATTTGCAAAAAAATCATTAGTTGCAGCCCTAGTCCAGTGCAACGGATTGCCTTCAACTGAAATGTATTTTGTGTATTTTCTAAATCGGTGAGGGACTCCAAGGCTTCTTTTTGTGCACTTCATTATAAATCACATTTTGGGTGTGAGGGGAAAAGCCTTGTGGCAGCCACATGCCATGCAGATCGTTTCCTCAGGTGAAGCTTTTCAATTGAAGTGACACCACCTGTCTATCAATTAGGGGTGTGGGAAATAATCGTTTTGGCGATATATCGTGATATTCGGCTGCCCAATATAATATCGATCTTT
>NW_015150942.1:346702-353081 GCF_000732505.1 Cyprinodon variegatus | reverse complement strand
ATAGCTGGGGAAAATATGGCAATATATAGTGATACTGCAATATCGTGATAATATCGTATCGTGCCAAAGTATCGCGACATGTATCGAATCGCAACACTCATGCCAATACTCACCTCTAATATCAATCCAGCTCATTAGAACTGACCAATCAGCTTTTAGTCTCAAAATAAAACAGAACTCCTCTGCAGGAGCGCACTCCAAAAAAATTAACAGGATTTTGCATTAGAGAGGCATAGCATAGGAGCTTTATTTAAAAAGAAAATTTCAATAAAAACTTTTTTTAAAACAAAAAAAAAAATCTAAAAAAGTCCAAATGTTGTTAAAGAGAAAGAATTCAGACATGCTTAATCCCCATTATTAAGAGGGAAGAAAACATTTTCATTTTAAAAACTGAAAAGGAGTCGGATGGAAAAGGGCTGCTGGGGAAAACATGAGCAACTCAACAACACAGCTATCAACAGGAGCAACTAGTTCGCCTGTACGAAGGGGACAAACAGTTCTTCTGGGGTTTTTCTGTAATAATTAGGGCTGAAACAATTAATAGTCAACTAATCTAGTCATTGATTAATCGTTTAATGGAGTATAAAGACTGTAAAACATGCCTTTAACTGACAGAGTGACCCACTTAGAGTAGTAAATATACCAAGATTGTAAAAAAAATATATGTATATATAATCAAAATGTTTTCAATTAAGATGAACAAAAACTTTCATCTGTCAATATGCTTAACCTTTGGCTGTCCAATTATTAATCGAAAAAATACTTGACAGATTTACACAATAATCCTTGATTGCAGCTCTATTTATAATTACATTGTTTATGTTTAGCTTGGAAGAGCTTATGCTTCTTAGTGATCAGTGTAAGTTTGTAAGAAACTGTGTCCAAGGCAACGTGCCTTCATGCCATGGCTGCAATAAAATGATATAAAAGATAAAAACTGATTTATTTTCACCCTTCTCTTGTTTCACTTAACCTTTTTTTTACTGCAAAAAAAAAATTGACAACTTTCCTCACAGCCAACATGACTTTACCCCCTATTGTTCTTCCACCTGTGGAAAGCCTGGGCTTTAAATCTGATTTTTCTGTTGCTGATTTAAACCGACTTTACTGACTTGATGTGAAACAAAAACCTTTTCTCTTTGCATTAATGTTTGCAGATAAGAGAAAAAGTTTCAGGTAAAGTTGTGCTTCTATCCTGCGTTTCCAGAGGTTTCTGTTCACTGGCTTAATTTCCACGCTGATTAAGTGATCTAACAGACGGCGTCACTTCAATCGATCAGATCATTGATGGAGCTAAATAGAGCTTACTCCTGAATTTAAAAAAACAACATTTAAATGCTGCAAACACCTAAAACCTGGGGTCACATTCACAGGACAATCAGGAACTTAAGATAATTAAAATCCATGCATTATCATACTTAGAAAGGCCAAATCAAAGCCCGAATTCAAATTCTTAAAGAGAATTGTGTTGCAATTAAAACTAGAAAAAACTGGTGAATTAATCTAAATGAGCTTTGGTTACTTTACCCAAAGATTGGAATAATATTTCCAGCCCCTAAATGTGCTAATCTGACAAAAGGAAATCAAGAAAACCTTAATCTTTACCTGAAGATGATCATTTTGTTTCATTAAAGAACCACACATACTTTCTCCTTTATGATTAAACATAATTTTATGCTTTTTTTATTTGATAGGAAAAAACAAAGCTAGGGTTTGCTCTATGAAATAAATAAATAAATTAAGCCAGTTTAGAGGACTGAAAGGGATTCATGCATCTCAGGAACAGAGGATCAATTTAAAAGTTGCTTGCCTCAATTTCCCTTTCCAACTAATTATTACATAAGGAAAGCTTTCAGCATCAACGATTATCAAAACTTAGTAGGAAAGCCAGAAATACTGCCTCTTGTACTTTTTTTTCTCCCCAAAATGCGAAGTTTAATTATCCCATCATTAAAACAGCTCCAGACAAAACAAAAACAAATCCTGTAGCAATATATTTTCAGACCTCTGCTGAAGTCTGGTTCATAGACAGGCGAGGACTCCCAAGCCTCGCTCGTTAGCTGGCCAGATGACACAGCCAACAGCACACTGCATCTTTGTCTCTTGAGTGAGGACAGCAACGACGCCGCGGCCGGTGACCCCCACAAGCTTGTTGTGACATCTGGCACTGGAATAGTGCACCGCTATCAGCTGGGACACTTAACAGAAGGACAACACACCAGAATAGCCCTCTTCACCTCTGCCTCGAGGTGTCTCTCAGGGAGTCAGACAGCCTTTCTCAGGGTTGCTTTTCTGCGTCAGGTGAGGCATGCAGTTCATCTGCAGAAAGCATCATCCCAGGTGGCAAGAAAAAGAAAAAAACACCTGACTGTGTAAAAGCCTCCTTGCTGCTTTAACATACAGCCCCTCGTGTTTAATATTACACCTCTTGGCATTTTCCCCTGCAGCTTACAAATATGTTACCAAAACGCGATTAGCTTCTCCAGTTAAAAACCATCTGCAAAAAACACCTAATGAAAATACGGAAATAAAAGCTTTTAATATCAAAATAAGCATCATTATATTAAACATTGCACTAATAAAAAGTAGATGTTTCATCTGTGAGCCAAAATCACCAGCTATCATTCATCTGCACTCCCACAAGTTTAATTGCCCTGAAGGGGCCACCAGGGGCCACCTGGCACCCTCAGCGGGGGGAGAGGAGGAGAATGGGGAGGAGAGGTGTTAAAACCAACCAGTAACACGCACAGAACCAGCGCCGGAAGGCATCACTCGTTTCAGCTGAACGCATAACTCAAGCTTATGGGATAATGTCAGACCATTCATCATTTTTTTTCTTCTTTGTGGAATTAAGAGGCGCATCAACCCCACAGAAGCGCCTAGAAGCAGACACACCTCATTCCCACCCACCTGCAAAAGCTTGGAAGTTTGTTCCTGCTTTGCATACAGAGAAAATTGTCTTTTGCTTTAGCTGTTATTTGAATTCTGGTAGAGTCTTCCTGAAACTCATAAATAATAAAGATAAAAGGTCCTGTGACGGTTTATCCACACGGGAACTTGTAGTTCCCCACTTGATAAGAATCTACACACCTTTGACTGTGCTGACATGACCTCAGCTGGAGCGATCGGATAAAATCCAACAAAACCTGTTTTATTTCCATTTAGAGGCAACTTTAAGATATGACCAAATGTCACTATAAAACATTGTGCTCCTCTAATCAGATAATTATAAAAAAAAGTTACTATTTTTGCCTTTAAAACATCCAAATATCCTTGTTTGGCAAAAGCAATTTGACAAAAATAGCCAAGATCTCGGTTTAACAGATAAAACTGACATTTAGACCTTGGAGGAAAAATCTGATGTCGATTCCATGACGTAAACAGAGTTTTAAGCAGATGACGTTAAGAAAACTGCAATTATCAGCTTACTTAAGGATGTGTTCTGAAGATTAGTATGAAAGGCAGTGCATACATTTATAGGCTTTAATAAAAGGAGAAATCATCAATTGCAGATCCCTTAAATATGATAATGTGCAGCTATAATGATGTCTTTTTTGGGGTTACTTTAGTTATATCAGGTTTTAATGCTCCTCCAAATTTCCAAATGCATTCTGAATTTTAAGTAGATGACCAAAAATTGCAGGAAAAGAAAAAAAAAACTGACTACCATGGTGGAAAAATGATCAGACATAACAGGTGTTTGCTCACTTACCAGCCAGGCAAACTGGAAGGGGATCACAACCTTGCCGGCCTCATTGATCTTATTGGCGTTATTCTTGGTGGTCTCCAAAGAAAACATATTTCCACCAAGAACTTGCGTAGATCCGGCTCCAAACGTGCAGGCCCCGGTGGTGGTGACCTTTTGCTGGTACTCCTTCAGGCACACTCTCAGGTAAGTATCGCACTCGTCCAGGCTGCAGCGCAGGTCTTGGGGACTCCTGGGGCCATCGCAGCACTCCCCGTCCGCCAGCTCGCCGATCACATTCTCCACAGAGATCAGCTGCAGCTCAAAATAGCCGGTTGACTGGGACACCTGGAAACAACGGGGCCAAAATTAAATGCAGCCCGCCCTCTCTCCTCATAGACCCACAATAGCATTTGTGTTGCTAATCTGGGTGAAGGAAGTTGCACCCCAAATGATTGGTTCTGTCATATACAAGGAAAATTTCAAAGTGAAAAAGAGGACAAACTCATAATTTAAGCGTGCAGACTTTTAACACATTCATGTGAGTCCACTTTGGTGGTGTAAAGATAGGCAGATCACTAAAGTGGGTCAAAGATTTGCAGCTTTTATCCTTCTGTGTCTGTAGTCTGCAGACTTTATATTTACCCAGCATCCTCAGGGGTGCAATATAGGTGTGCATACATGAATAAAATGTCAGCAATAGAAAAAACAAACAAAAAAGCTTCTGTTTTATTAAAAAAAAAAGCAATTGCACATTGGTGACTTTAATTATGTGTGATTTGTCCCTCCCTCCCTTTAATGAAACATTGAAAGAGAAAATAAACAATCCTTGTAATGTATTAAAACTTAGACTGATAGGAGGTATAGTAAGTGTGCATAAGGTGTCATATGGATGGCTTCAGGTCACACGCACGCGCGCGCGCATTCACCATCGGTGGCGCGACAGGCGTGAAGATGTAAAGCTGGTCTAATTGGGTCCAAATGAGGAGCAATGAGGCTTTTCCATCCCAGCCTGATGGAAGCAGGTGAGCAAAACGATCCACCGCAGCGGCCAATTGATGCAAAGCAGCAACTTCCAACTTTGCATGCAGGGATTTCACACAAGCAGGTCGCTTTCTGCTCATTAACAGCTGCTGCAGGAAAACAAGGCGATGCAACTTCTAACTTGTTCACTCCGGGCCTTTTCTCTCTCCCCCCCTCTCATAAATAAAGGATTATGAGACTGAGAATCAAACATGGAGAGCAGCCTCTATCAGACTCCAGTCATGTCATGGTATCGCGATCACATGCTGCACAACTGAAAGCGCTGCGTAATTCAATTATCCATTAATGTGATGCGAAAATGCAGTTAATACCTCCCCCCAAGTTTCCTCTCATTTAATATATTTTATTTATCTTTAGATACATAAATAAGAGCGTGTTTAGGGTGGGTAGAAATAACAGTATCCTTACCTTGGTCCATAACGTCAACAGCAGGCACACTATTGGGAGGCGATTCCTAATCCTGGTGCGGTTCCACATGCCTCCGATTAATTAGAGTGACATGTGAGGGAGGGAGGGGGGCAGATAAGAAACAGACAAACAGCCGGTGAGCAGTTTCCTCCTCTGCTGTCATGCAAAATCCACAGTATTTCACAGGCGCTGCTGTGCTCTCCGCCGTGGCAGATCCTCACCGAGGCATTACGGATTGCGGCGCACTGATGGCTCCACGCACGGGAGGGTTCCTCCGTGAAATCTCTCCACACAGCAACTGAGATGTTTCGCAGTCACAGCCTGAGGAGAGGATGTCTGCTTTGATTGGCAGCTCCACAAACCATTTACAAATTGGCCTGCAGGCAGTCTCTGAGCCAACCGGATTAAGGGGCGGACAATAGTATAATACCCCCCCTGCTCCTCCTCCTCCTTCACCTCCTCCTCCTCACAAAACTTGAAATTTCTGTCCTATTGAGGTTCACTTTAGACAAGCCGCATTACAGGGCGCAAACAAAGCGAGGCTCGACTTTAATTAAATGCTGCTGCAGAGGTGTCACAATGAGCTGAGCGCAATTCAAATGTGGTGCGCCCCTTAATTGCAAGCTCAATTATTACATTTTTGCGCGCCTACTGCCGCGCTATAAACTAAAACATTTCAACACACGTTATGTTTGATTTTTTTTTATATTTAGATTGCTTATAGGTTAACAGGCAATGAAAAAAGCAGCTTTAGATCTCACTGGTTGTTAGAGTAGAACATTATTGTACAGAAAATTGCGCTGATTTAATTTATGATGCAATATAAGTCTATTAAAATCTACAATTTATTGCGTTTTAACTCAAATATAATTTTTTTTATTTTGTAAGGTTAAGATTTAAAGGGTAAAAAACAGCGCTTCCAAATCATTGAGTTCCAGTAGTTTAGAGCGCCCTCTACTGGCTAAGTATATTTAAGACATATTTCAGTCATAACATTATGACCACTAATAGGCGAAATTAGTTTATTTATTTATATACATATATATTTTTATTATATTTTCCTAAAAACATCAAAGCATTCCACCCTATAATATAGTTTCTATCTCAATTTCATGTCAAAAAATAAAAACAAAAGAAAAAGAAAAAAACAAAACCAAACAAACTGTGATTTATGTTGGGTATAATTGCACAAAGTTTGCAAATGCAGACAGAAAACAAACATACAGGTAAATATATTGTATT
>NW_015150942.1:342968-345698 GCF_000732505.1 Cyprinodon variegatus | reverse complement strand
ATCTATCTATCTATCTATCTATCTATCTATCTATCTATCTATCTATCTATCTATCTATTGTATCTAAAACTGTGTAGATTCATTATAACAGCATGTTAAAGAGTTTGAGTCCTATTAGCGACATAAAAGTTTTTCCTTTATCAAGCAAAAGTATTTGATTTTGAGTTTTACTAGGCCTGGTTTTTCCATCTCTAAAGCTGCAGTTCTTGTCGATCACAATGTCAATATCGATCAGAGGCAATCTAACAATGAAGCAGTGTTAAACCAGCAACATGGCCAAGATGACTGATGCATGTGGGCAGCAAAGGCTGCTACATGTGGTGAGGCTTTAATGAGGCACTGCGGCTCAGACTGCTGAAGAAGCTACTGCTGGTTCTGATAGAACGCCTGGCAGTTGTTGTGCATGGGACTGCACAAAAACAAAGCCGGATTTCTGTGCTGTGGGAGGCATCAGATGTCCCCACTGCAGCCAAAGAGTTGTTGGTTCAAACCCCGATACTGGCTTTCAATGTAATTTCACTAATTAACCAATGTTTTTGTCAAAGTGACCAATTTGCATTATCTTGCCCTTTAACCAATATAGATTGGTTAAAACACAACCAAACTAGATGTTTTTTTCATCCAACAGATCTGTTTTAGGGCATATGATAGTAATTATGTGGAAAGTATTGTCTTAAAATCTGTCAAAGATTTCTTACAAGAATGTTCTTCAGTGTTGTTTTGCTCAAAAATGTCTCTATCTAACTAGCATGAAGAATATAAGAATTTGTACTTTTATTTTACCAAAGTACAAGGCATTTAGAATGCAGAACCATTGTTTTCTTCAGATGACAATCAGTCATTATTCATTTCTCTTAGTAATAACACTCTAAAAATGCCAGTGATGTGCTGTATTAAAGTCTAAAACAAGTATTTACTAGTCTGGAATTTCCCTCAGCTTCCTAGATTTTAGTAAATGGCTGTTAGCATGAATAGTGAGGGTCAGGCAGGATATTTGAAAACAAACTAATCCCTTTTGAAAGAACTGCGCTCTTTAGAATTGCTTGAAAAGGCGAGCACACATAAAGAAAAACCAGGCGCAGAAATAGTTCAGAACTGCAAACATGCTTTGGTTGTTTCAGCTCTAGTTTAAGATAAATGCTGCAACCCACCATGAAAGGAAAGTGTTTATCCTCTTATACCAGTAGTTAGGTGATCTAACAGCCTCATACTTTTTATTTTTTTGGCAATAAGGTAATGTGTAAACATAAAACAAATTAGGGAGAAAGGGTAAAGGTGACTGGAGACGCCATTTCTATGAGGAAACGATTGTTATCACACAAACCTTTGTACTTTTAGAGCATATGCATTCATCTTCTGTATCGCTTACTCACAGCCTCATTTTTCACATGAAACCAAAGATCATGCAACTACCTAGAGAATACTTCTGCTGCATGCAGATATAACAGACTCTTCAGTCATCTGTCCAGGTGCATGTTTATCTTTCATTGAAGGATCAAGAGCAGAAAATTCAAAAACAAGTCCAATTTATATAACAAGAGAAAAACCCTAGTCAAACTTTTGGACCTACATACATAGAAAAGCATTAGTCATTAAGAAGGGACACTGGGTTGCAGCAAAGGAAAATTACAATATGTAAGCAAAAAAAAAGTTTATAAGAAAAATGCCTATTAAAAAATACAGCCCCAAATTGCCATTTAAGCATAAAGATATCTTCTCAACAGTAACACTCCATCTTAGGTCATGCTTTTACAGCCATCAGGAGCTGTTCCTCTTTCTGCAGGATGAGAATCAAGCTTCCAGTTAAAGCGAAGGTGACAGCCGCCCTCCCTTCTCTCTGCCTGTCACCGTCTCCCTCTCATCAGGCGACTGCCAGCCCGTCAGATAGGCCCTAGAGGATGCTGCAGATAGCCTGAGCCGCTGCAGACGCTTGGACTGGAACATTTCACACGCTCCCACAAGTGCATGTAAGTAGGCTTAAGGTGGATCACTCTTAAGAAGGGGTCTTAGGTGGTGAGGGGATGATGTGTCAGTGCACCCCAAAACAATTCTAGAGTTTTAGGTTTCACATAATACTGTAAAGTGGTATCTGCTGAGAAAAAAATTAAAATGCTAAAATAATATTCTGTAGTGTTTAATCCGTGGTTTTGTTACACAACCACCTACCTGCAGAGTGAGAATTATATCAAAGCAAATATATTTAAGAACAGTTTTAGCGCAAATTTCTCTCATCTTAACGGTGCATTCGTACAGGAAGATTCTTTGTTTAAAACCCTAAAAGGACTTTATTTTGTCTAGTAAGTTTTCCTCCACATTGTACTTTTTGAAGTGAACCATAACTTGTAATCAAAGATGTGACTTTCTTTGTTCCAATTGGACAGATGTGACTAGAGCGGGATAGAGTACTGATCCAAACGAGACAATCTTTAATTGGTTAGAGCATTTAATTCTGTTTCTAATTTTGAATTGGTGTTGGTAAAGGAGGCTACCTACATGCCTGAAACACATCCTCCTGGCAGCAGCGTTGCAAAGCAAAATACAGTGGATCAGGCATTGCTTTAATGAATATTCACTATTGCTACAGACGCTGCTGCTGTGGCAAAAAGCTGTATGTTTCCCTCAGTGGGATCAGTCCATCAGTCCATTTTTAAGCATCTATTCACCTTTTAAAATGGATCTGTTTCTGGATTTTAAGTCCAGACCAGGAATCTCCTTAACCCCTAGAACCCG